>NC_135231.1:7770712-7863212 GCF_052324685.1 Brachyhypopomus gauderio | reverse complement strand
GAGAGAGAGAGAGAGAGAGAGAGAGAGAGAGAGAGAGAGAGAGAGAGATGGGGGGTGTGTGTGACAGGAACTATAAGGGGACTTGTGGTGGTTTGACTTTTGTATTACTCTTGCTGTAAGCTCGTACTAAGTCACCTCTATGTGGTGTAATCCACCACACACCAGCTCCTCCAAACTCACTACTCCTCTTCACCAGGACTACAAAGGCCATTTTTATTTCACCGAACTGGAACGGCACTGGCAGCACACTTCCAGAAGGTAAGTGAAACATGTTTATGCGTTCAGTGAAAATATTTTCTTAAACTATTTTGTTAGTTTATGCTGTGTATACACAGAACAGCTAAAACTCTTTTTAACGAAGTCTATATAAAAATGTAGAACTTTCCTTTCCTCTCTGAATTCTCTGTTTTTCTTTGTTTCTCTTGTGCTCTGAGGGTGATTACGCTGTTTATTTAGTACAGAACCTTGTCGCCACCACACATCTTTCAACTTATCTGTGACTAACTACTACAAAATGTTATTTTCCTTTGAAGAGAGCCATGTTGCCCTTTTACAGAGCAGACCCAACATGGGCAACTTTAAAGAGTTTAACATGAGTTTTTTTTTACTTTGTGTGCGTGATTATATTTAATTAAATGCACATCTATTAAAGTAACTTCTTAAACTGTATGGTCGGTTAGAATTCGTTTTGGTCCCAGGGATGAAGAGCATGAAATGTTAGCCGATGGCAGCATTATTATGAAGTCTGCAAGTTTAACTTTCCCTCTTTCAGCTGAACGTTGGTAAAAGCAAAGGCTTGGATCTGCAGTACACGTTGCTTTTCCATGATGCCCTGGGTCACAGCGCTAATAGCAACCATATCCTCCATCCTGATGAGACAAGGCTCCTGCCAATCAAACTCCTCAAACGACTTCCTGCACCCTGATGACCCAATTGCTATGCACCTTCCTGGCCTCTATGCCACCCCCTCCACTCTGACCCTCCCCCTGGATCTCGAGAGGTCGGAGGTCGCGACCCCGGAGCCTCTGCGTGTCCGTCACGCCCCCTGGCACTCCTCCTCTTCCTCGCCGACGTCCGGGAACAGCTCGGCGATGGGCGGTCCGTCCCCGCCGCCTCCTGCCTGCTCGCGGACGACGTCCATGCAGCTGACGCTGAAGTACATCAACGTGGGCTTGTCCTGCGTGATCTTCGCCGTGGGCGTGGTGGGCAACAGCACCCTGCTGAGGATCATCTTCCAGAAGAGCATGAGGAACCGGCCCAACGCCCTCATCGCCAGCCTGGCGCTCGGAGACCTCATCTACATCGCCATCGACATCCCCATTCAGGTCTACAAGGTGGGGCCGGGTGTGTGTGCGGGTGTGTGTGTGGGTGTGTGTGCGGGTGTGTGCGTACACCTGCGGGTGGATGCAGGTTGGGATCTGGTGGACCATGAAAGGGGAGAGACACAGATCCATCTATGTCAGAACCGCTCCAGCATGACATCATCAGAGACTATCACTCTCTGGGCTTTGTCACCATCACTCACTGCAGCTGATATGGCGACCGGGTGTGTGTGTGTGTGTGTGTGTGTGTGTGTGTGTGTGTGTGTGTGTGTGTGTGTGTGTGTGTGTGTGTGTGTGTGTGTGTGTGCGTGTGTGTGTTTGTGTGTGTGTGTGTGTGTGTGTGTGTGTGTGTGTGTGTGTGTGTGCGTGTGTGTGTGTGTGTGTGCGTGTGTGGTGTGTGTGTGTGTGTGAGCAGTTGTCTCGGCAGCATGTCAGTCGGACATACTTATTTTGGAACGTTTGTTGATGAGCCACTTAACACACCCTCAGTATAGACTGAAACACATACCATAACACACACACACACACACACACAAAACACAAACACAAAGAGGACACATTATCTTTAAATAGAAATACATTAATGTGTAGGCCCATGTGTTTTATATTGCTGTAGTACAAGGAAATGTATGATATGAGGAAATGTGCGTTCCCATGTGAATAGATGTTGGACATGTGTTATAAATGTTCTGTGATTGTATGTCTTATGGGTGTTTTGTGTTTGTATACATTTGTGTGTTTTGTTTTTGTTTGTATGTCTTTGTTACACATGTTTGCATATATGTATGTGTTTGAATGGATTTTGGGTGTTTGTGCTTGTATGTCTTTGTTACAAATGTTTTTTTTGCATATATATGTGTTTTGGTGGGTTTTGAGTGTGTTTGTATGTCTTGCTATGGTGTTTTTGTGTGTTTATATATTTGTGTTTTGGGTGTTTGTGTTTATGTCTTTGTTATGCGTGTTTTTGTGTTTGTATCTATGTGTGTCTTTTGGGTGTTTATGTCTTTGTTATGGGTGTTTTTGTGTTTGCATTTATGTGTGTGTTTTGGGTCTTTCTTTTTGTTTATATGTCTTTGTTATGGGTGTTTTTTGTCTGTATATATGTGTGTTTTGGGTGTTTGTGTTTGTATGTCTTTGTTATGGGTGTTTTTGTGTTTAAATATATGTGTGTGTTTTGGGTGTTTGTGTTGTTATGGGTGTTTTTGTGTTTGAATATATGTGTGTGTTTTGAGTGTTTGTGTTTGTATGTCTTTGTTATGGGTGTTTTTGTGTTTGAATATATGTGTGTGTTTTGGGTGTTTGTGTTTATATGTCTTTGTTATGGTTGATTTTGTGTATGTGTGTTTTTGCTGTGCATGTCTGTACAGCTGCTGGCTATGAGTTGGCCGTTCGCTGGATCTGAGTTTGGGTGGTTCCTCTGTAAGCTATTTCCATTCCTGCAAAAGGCTTCGGTTGGAATAACAGTACTCAACCTGTGTGCCCTGAGTGTAGACAGGTAAAACACACACACACACACACACACACACACACACACACACACACACACACACACACACACACACACACACACACACACACACATTTATATATATATATATATATATATATATATATAAACGCATATAAACGCACACACCGAATTAAGAACATTTTTGATGTGTGTCTAGATTCCGTGCTGTGGTCTCGTGGAGTCGTGTGCAGGGTGGAGGCATCCCCACCTCCACCCGTTTGGAGATCGTGTGCATCTGGGCTCTGTCCTTTGCGCTCGCCGTACCTGAAGCCATGAGCTTCAACATGGTCAACTTCGAGCGCAACAACGTTACCATGCAGACCTGCATGCTCAAACCGAACACGTCCTTCACGAACGTAAGACGCCGACACACCACATCCGACGTCACACGCAGTAGCAGAACCGTAGCACGCAGCAAAATGTCATATTGCAACATACCCACACTGTTAAAATAAACATAAACGCTGACTAAAATAAACACTGACTAAAACGTTTCCCAGTGCCCACAGAGGCACTCTCACTTAAGTCTGTGTGCGTGTGTGTGTGTGTGTGTGTGTGTGTAGTTTTACAGAGAGGTAAAGGACTGGTGGCTGTTTGGGTTTTACTTTTGTATGCCGTTGGCTTGTACCGCCATCTTCTACACTCTGATGACCTACGAGATGCTCAATCATACGAAAGGAAGCCTGAGAATTGCGCCGAGTGAACACCTCAAACAGGTGAGTCACCCAAGAAACGATCCAGTCACGTTACCGTAATAAATCCCCCCAACAGCTCACTACTTTATAGTGGATTCCGTGGATTTTTAAAGACAACTTCATTACTTCTGTCGTCGATTAAACATATCAAAACTCATCAGAATTATACATTTAGAAGTTATTTCCAAAAAGAATAAAGTGGCTTAGGTGTAACTACACTTCTGCCTTCATTCAGTATGCGCAGTTCTATGAATATGCAAATTGTCCCCGCCCCTATCTCCGCCCACACCGGCATCTTCAACTTACCTGCTCACCTTCAACTCACCAGACACAGGCGCAAGCTGTCTGTGTCACTGGCTACTGTACACCACACAGTGGCAGATAGGAATACTGGAGTAACTTCAAAGTCAGTAACAGAAGATCTCCTACAAGTTAATGTATCAGTATAATTATGTTTTATGTATCACTCTCTACAACCTTAGACACCTAACAATAACAAATAACAAGAGACTTTAGCCTGACTACCTTATCAGAGCTAATCGTTATTAGCTAATGTTAGACAGCTTTGGTCTTGATCACCAGCTCTGATAAGCCTACTTGTAAAAATAAGCATTCAGATATGCCATTAGGAAGAAATGCTTTGAAAACATAGAAAGTCGCTGAAGAAAAGCATCTAGTTGATAAATAATATTCAGGCTATATACCGTATGCTCTATACAGCATACAGAAATTACATCAAATGACCTGACTGAACCTGCTATGTACATTTTAAAATAATAACTGCAGTTGAATGAAAATCGCATTTGAAAAAAATGTTTAAACAAGCAAACTCTGCAAAATCTAGGGTTTGGGTTAGGGTCAGGTTCCTGCAAGTCAGATTTCTCTGGACGTTTGCCTAGGACAGACTGATTTGTCCAAATATAGAGCAGCATTTCTCTTTTGGAAATACACAAAGGCTCACTTTCTCCTTTTTCAACTTTGCAACAGATAAACAACTCCGATAACTTTATTTTCACTCCAGTATTATTCACATGATACTGAAAGCCCCACCCATCAAGTTGCTGGGATTGGTTCCATAGATCTGTGACATATGAAGCCCTCGCTGTCTGAGTCTGTGTTTGTGAGGCATCAATACACCGCTCAGCCATGGTGCTGACAGCTTATATCACTCATGATTAGATTTTCATAAAAACACCACATGGACATGGTATCAAGGTTCAAAACTTCACTTTCAGTCCATTCAGATT
This sequence comes from Brachyhypopomus gauderio, assembly GCF_052324685.1. Lineage (NCBI taxonomy): Eukaryota > Metazoa > Chordata > Actinopteri > Gymnotiformes > Hypopomidae > Brachyhypopomus > Brachyhypopomus gauderio. Next base: position 7,858,438 of record NC_135231.1, on the reverse strand, counting down.
AATTATTTAGGTATTGCATTGTAAAATAAATGGCAAATTATACATTGTAAATACTAAACTGATTCATCATCTATTGATAATTATATATACATTGGATGTCAAAAGATGAGCCCATTTTGAGGTATAGATTACAGATAGAAATTGATCATCACTTTACCTTAATGAGTAACCTTTATGTGTATGTGTGTGTGTGTGTGTGTGCATGTGTGTATGTGTGTGTGTGTGTATGTGTGTGTGTGTGTGTGTGTGTGCGTGTGTGTGTGCGTGTGTATGTGTGTGTGTGTGTGTGTATGTATGTGTGTGTATGTGTGTGTGTATGTGTGTGTATGTGCGTGTGTGTGTGTGTGTGTGTGTGTGTGTGTGTGTGTGTGTGTGTGTGTGTGTGTGCTCTCAGCGCCGTGAGGTAGCCAAGGTCGTGTTCTCTCTGGTTCTGATGTTTGCTCTGTGCTGGTTCCCTCTGCACCTGAGTCGCATTCTGAAGAAGATGACTTACCTTCAGCACGACACAGAACGCTGCAACCTCCTCAAGTACGACACACACACACACACACACACACACACACACACACACACACACACCAACAAAATTCTGTTTAACTTTGTTACAGCAGTCATGGATGACTGGATATAGATGATTCCCATTAACAGTGAAATAGGAGGTGTGATATGTAACAGGACTCATGTCTCTGACATGTTTACCTTTAATTAAGGGTGATGAACTTACAGTCAGTGTATTACTCCCTCTTCTCCAAATCTGTGTGTATATGTGATTTTTGTGTCTTTTGTCGGCCACTTGTAGCTTCCTGCTTGTGTTGGATTACTTCAGCATAAATCTGGCAACCATAAACTCCTGCATCAACCCCATCGTGCTCTATTTTGTCAGCAAGAAATTTAAAAATTGCTTCAAGGTGCGAATGTCCTTCTTCATATTTATTTTTCTCCCTCTCCCCTCTTTCTCCCTCTCCCCTCTTTCTCCCTCTCCCCCTCTTTCTCCCTCTTCTTCTTTCCCCCTCTCCCCCTCTTTCTCCCTCTTCTTCTCTTTCTCCCTCTCCCCCTTTCTTCCTCTCCCCCTCTTTCTCCCTCTTCCCCTCTTTCTCCCTCTTCCCCTCTTTCTCCCTCTGTTATTTTTGCTCTTGCTCCTGTTAAACATGAGAATGTCTTAAAGTGTCCAGGTCAGCCATCTGTGTGGTCTGTGATTATTTTTGACTTTCCTCTGTGAGAGAGACTGACTGGCTGTGATGTACTTTGCTGTGTGTGTGTGTGTGTGTGTGTGTGTGTGTGTGTGTGTGTGTGTGTGTGTGTGTGTGTGTGTATGTGTGTGTGTGTGTGTGTGTGTGTGTGTGTATGTATGTCCGGAGTGAGGGCAACTGGTGACCAAGACACTTGAATGAACCTCTGACGTCAGCCTCTCTCCTCCCCTCCCCCACAGTCATGTCTGTGCTGCTGCTGGTCTTCTGATTCGCTGCTGAACAGCACAGGGACCAGCATCCTGTACAAGAGCCCCGACTTCCACAACAACCCCGCCCACCACAACAACCCCGCCCTCCACAACACCCTCGCCCTCCACAACAACCCCGCCCTCCACAACAGCCCGAACGATCGGACATCACAACAGAAGAGCAGATACATCTGATTGCACGCACACACACACTCTCTATCTCTCTCTCTCACACACACACACACACACACACACACACACTGTCAGAGAGCAGCCATATTAGGAAGGTCAGTACTCTTCTGACTAACTCCGTCTGAATGGAGTCGCTACGATTTCCTGCTACGTCAGGTCACCTGACATGTTTTTCTATATCATTCATAAACCTCCCCTGATATGATCTATATATTTTAATGGCGATTTTGTGAAATATTGACTGTTATCACTATGTTGAAATGACTGTATTTTATTTGACTTTTATTATTGTTTTTGATATTTATTGGCATGGTCCTAATAATGTTAAACAAATGTTAAACGAACACCATCAACAGCAAAAGAAACATACATTAGATAGTTACAATATGTATATTTAGTGATGGTGCATGCCTTTTACCTATGTACAATAACTTATTTGTATTTGTTTTTTTTTTCATGTTAGTGCTGTGTAAATGTATTTGAGATGTGTATTATGGCCTAGCTGTTGCTCTAGATAATAACGAGCAAACACATTTCCATGTTACCACTATGGTTGTGTTTTGTGTGTGCGTGTAACTTTTACATTTTAAACCCTTTGAAGATGACTGCTTGTTTGACTGCTCATGTGTGTTGTAAATAAAGTGCAGGAGTCACACAAATTTGTCCATAAAGAGCCGTTAGCGAGACAGAACTGTGTCATCTTTCTTATTCGGTGAACTACAGCGTGTATTACCGATCTGTAGTGCCTTCTCATGCTGAATGTAATGAATTATGGTTATAGGAACTTGTGAAATTTGTGCAGACATTTAGACATTTAATTGTTTTCATTTTAAAAGCCAAAATTATTTCCCGTGAGGGGGGTGTGTGTGTGCACAAGTGTGTCTGTGCGTGTTTTTGTCTACTAGAGACCAATGGAAAGTTAATCTAGGCAGCAATAATTTTCTTTTCCTGTCTCTGCAACCCTTTGCAGAATAAAATGTGCAGTTAAAGGACTACTATCATCTGAGCCTGACTTTCATGTTCTTAACTAAAGCTGTGGGTTTGAACATATGTCATTACACATGTTCACAATTATACTATATTCTCCCCACCAGCCCCGCCCCCTCTACACACACACACACACACACACACACACACTCTCTCTCTTACAACCACACCCTCTCTCTCTTTCTCTCTCTCTCACACACACCCACACATTCGCTCTGTCTCTCCATCTCCTTCTCTGTCTTACACACACACCTACACACTCTGTGTCTATCCCTCTCTCTCACACACACTCACACACACACCCGCTCTCTCTCTCGCTCTCACTCGCACACACACACACACACACAAACAATCTCTCTCTCTCTCTCTCTCTCTCTCTCTCTCTCTATCTATCTATCTATCTTACACAAACACTCACTGTCTCAGCAGCCACTGCAATCTCAAAGTGTTAGGATAATGTCTGATAATGCCTACATAATGTCTGATAATGCATACAAAAATTATTTTAATGGACCATAATAAACAGACGCACCTCATTCATGCAAACATGTTTTAACACGCTGTGTGTACGCCTACACTTTATTTAGTTATTTTATGCCGCGATCTCACCAAAAAAATCTATTGTCGTTGTAACGTCTGCCCAGTTATAATGTCGTCGTAACGTCTGCCCAGCACGGCTCGAGTCCCTCGCGTTTCCCTTCGCTCGTTTGCGTCGTGCGTAAGCATCCTTCCGGTGAACCGAGCATCACTCCGGGTTCGTGCTCCGTCATAACGTAAGCGCTCGCGCAGCGGTGCTCGGGATGGCTCGAGGGCGATAGCGGGCGCGTTCCCGTGTCCACGCAGCGGCGGGAGAGATGCCGTGCACCTGCGGGACCTGGCGGCGGTGGATCCGGCCTCTGGTGGTGGCTCTGTACGCGCTGCTGCTGGCGGTGGCCTTGCCGCTGTGCGTGTGGGAGCTGCAGAAGGCGGAGGTGCGTCTCGTGTCTCAGCAATATTTGGAATTTGAGCTGATCGTCGATAATCTTTACGATTGATGTTGGTAAAGAAATTATACACACGCCACTTACAGCGACAAAATTGGGCTTTGTGAGTATCGACGGGTTGCTAATAAAGAACCTGCATGCGTTCTGGGAGGGCGTGATACCGGAGAAAATAAACATGTTTCGTGCTGCTCTGTAACACCGATATGCCTCGTGTTGTTTGTTTATTGTTGTGCGTGTGTGTGTGAGTTACAGGTCGGGACACACACTAAGGCGTGGTTCATTGCGGGTGTGTTTGTGTTTATGACCATTCCCATCTCCCTATGGGGCATTCTACAGCACCTGGTGCACTATACACAACCGGAACTACAGAAACCCATCATCAGGTAGGATACACGCGGGTGCGCGCTCGCGTGCACGCGCGGGGCTGGGTCTCAGCCCTGATGAAGTTGGATGCAGTGCTGCTGCTCAGTATAACCAGCGTGACATTCTCAGGCACACGGGAATCTTTCGAGGGGGTATTTTCGCTCAAGTGGCTTTGATAAAAGCTCTCAGAGTGGTTTTGCCACGAGAGCCTGCCCCAGAGTATAAATACGTCTCATACTCATTCAGACACACTCTAGAGACGCATGAGATTGGTAACATGCGTAAACGCATGTATCCGGATGCATCAAAAATGTGATGTGTATCCTGGTAGAAATTCCTTGGTTTGAAACGTCCCAAAAACCACTTATCAGGAGCAGTGAAGGGTAGTGGCCAGGTATCCAGAACGAAATAAAAACATTCAAGTGTTCGTTACTGCATATTGTAGCTTTTTGTCAAGTCACAATAGTTTCACGACAAAAATACTGTACAGTTCAGCCACAGATCTGACTACATGTAAACACACTCACGTGTGGCTATATAATGGATGTCCCTGTGTTTCTTGTGTTTATACAGAATACTGTGGATGGTCCCTATATACAGCTTAGACAGTGTAAGTATTACCATCTCTCATGGGCTCTTCAGGATGACATCTTCATATTTATTAGGGTTCACACACGTAGTGTGGGAAACCTATTGTAATTGCTGAGATTTTTCTTATTATTATTATTATTATTTTTCCCCCTGTAAAACGCATACTGCAGCCTAGACCGTAAGGCCCAGAAAGACCAAACTTGCCAGCAAGGTGCAGCAGGTGTGCAATGAGAGAAATAGAGACAGGGACCCACATTGGCCTGATGGTGGCGCTATAGCGCACCATTTTGCGTTTTGGTCCATATCTCCCAAACCGTAGGGCCTAGAAACAAAATTCCACTTCTGATGGATTCCTTGGCTCAAGCCAAACAAAAAAGCCTCAAGAACCATTAAGCTCCGCCTACTTAGATTTTTTGCTAATTTGCATAATATGCAAAACCTACTTTTTTATACTAGTCCCTGGTTTTTCATCGGATTACCACAATCTTGGTGTCAAAATATTCAGGAGAATCTCATTATCAAAGTTGCTTAAAAACATTTTGAGATTTGCATACAGTCTGGTTGTCACATGTCAATCAATAGCTCCAAGGCGTGGCCAAATTTACTTAAACAGCCATATCTCAGCAACGCTTTGACCGATCTTCATAAAATTTTAACAGTTGTTAGGGCACATGACTCCGAGGTCATAGGTCAAAGCTGGCCACGATTGTCCTATAGGGGGCGCTATAACATGGGAAAAACTGTATCTCAGAAACCATTAGTCACATCAAGCCAAAACTTTACAGGCATCATCAGGGGCCCAAGTGATATCAAGACACACAATGATGACATCATCACTCAAAAAACATGGCCGCCATGAGCCAATTAATTTTTATTTGAATTAATTGGCCATTTGACAGACTTACCATTGGCCAAACAACATGAAACCTCACCACTGTGCATATCTCAGGACTATGTGTCATGCTGTGCAGTTTTGAAACATTTGGCCACTAGGTGGCGCTATTTGTGAAAATCATGCATAACTCCTCCAAATTTTCACTTAGGAACATGCAACTTGTTTCTTTTTATTCCTTGCAGTAAACCTGACAACTTTGCAATTACAAGTCCTGTTAAAAAATGCATACTTTTGTCACATTCATCAATTGTTTGAAAATAGCTATTTACAAACTAGTCATAGGAATTTGATCCAATTATGGAAAAATTGCTATGAGCATAATCAGTAGACTCTGTTGGTAAAAAGTGATTTAAAAAATTTTGGATTTTTATTTTTCTGATTGGTCCATTTTCCCATTATATCATTGTGGCCATGCCATAAATGACCTTTATTGCTATAACTCATAAACCATGTAAGTGATCAACTCCCAATTTGAAAGGCTTTTATTTCCTGAAGTCCTTGTGAGGTTGGCCAAGTTTGGTTTAAATTGGCCTGTCGGGGGCGCTACAGTACCCAAAAACCTAAGAAATCATAAAAACTCGTGCAGCAATCTTGTTATGCAGAATACAGACAAGTAATGGGGCTTGTATGATTCAGATCAATGAGGTCTATAACATTGCAATTACATCTCATAACAAAAAGTGCACTGCCTAACCAGAAATGAACCTTTTAATTCACCAACATGTCATATTGCATTACTGAGATTAATGAGATATCAGTATGATAGTACATGGGCTCCATCTAGTGGCCAAACACCAGAACTGACTGAAAACTATTTCTCACATGAAACACCACACAAACACACATAAAGCTGATCTCAGCATGTGATTTAGTTCTGTGATCTGAATAATTTTGCCAATACATATTATTTTGATCCTTTGGGCCTTTAGTGCCCCAATTGAACCTTTTTTTGCACATTGATTTATTTGTGCATTTTTTCCACTCAAACAGCTTCTTTTCACATTTTGGGGTCTAAAGGACCTTTTGGGCCTCTGCCTATTGAGGCCAAGAGGCCTATTCGTGTGTGAACCCGCCAATTGCCGCTTGCGGCTATATTTAGGGTTCACACACGTAGTGTGGGAAACCTATTGTAATTGCTGAGATTTTTCTTATTAGGGGTCCAAGCACCAGCGGTGCTGGAACCCTATTGTAATTGTTCTGATTATTATTAGGGGTCCAAGCACCACCGGTGCTGGAACCCTATTGTAATTGTTCCGATTTTTATTATTATTATTATTATTATTATTATTATTATTATTATTATTTTTTTTTTTCTGCCTTAAAACGCATCGTGCAGCCTAAACCGTAAGACCTACAGACTTCTCCTTTGGCCAACTTGTAGTACTCCTCTCCGCTACTCAGGCGCAACACGCCAGCCCGATACGACCCTAGGTGGCGCTATAGCGCACACAAACGCATGAAAAAGTTTACACAGGTGTTTCTCCTACACCGTATGTCCTAGAGACAAAATGTAAACTGCATATGATCAGGCATGAGCTCATCTAAATAAAGTTCCATTGAAGCTATATGCTCCGCCCCTTACATGTCGAGCTAATTTGCATAATATGCAAATTTGCACACATTTTTGAGCGCGTACTAGTCCCTGGATTTTTCACATACATGCACATATGTGGTATCCAGGCGCTCACAAGAGTCTGAACTTTAATTGTTATGGAGCCAAAGTGCACATTTCTGCACATGGGCGTGGCCACATGCATCACAAGTCAAGCGTAGAAAATTCCTTCGCCAAAAATCCACATATTCTGCTGTATCTCAGGCATTCTTTCACGTATTCATACCAAATTTCACACACATGTACCTACTGGGTGTCTAGACCTGCACATGCATTTTGGCAGACATGCACATCTAGGTGGCGCTATAACGGCCAAAAAACTCTCCTACCCACACCGATTGGCCAAATAACTCCAAACTTGGTACGCATCATCTATATGCACCTATGACACAGGTCCTTGACCTGCACCATCATATGTCCAATATGGCCGCCGCTATCGACCAATCAGCTTTCAGTACACCTTTCACAAGCTTTTCATATGCCAATTTTTTTTCTGCCTTAAAACGCGTTGTGCAGCCTAAACCATAAGACCTACAGACTTCTCCTTTGGCCAACTTGTAGTACTCCTCTCCGCTACTCAGGTGCAACACGTCAGCACGATCCGCCCATAGGTGGCGCTATAGCGCACAAAAACGCATGAAAAAGTTTAAACTGGTGTTTCTCCTAAACCGTATGTCCTAGAGACAAAATGTAAACTTCACCTGATCAGGCATGTGCTCATCTAAAAAAAGTTCCATTGAAGCCATATGCTCCGCCCCTTACATGTCGAGCTAATTTGCATAATATGCAAATTTGCACAAATTTTTGAGCGCGTACTAGTCCCTGGATTTTTCACATACATGCACATATGTGGTATCCAGGCGCTCACAAGAGTCTGAACTTTAATTGTTATGGAGCCAAAGTGCACATTTCTGCACATGGGCATGGCCACATGCATCACAATCAAGCGTAGAAAATTCCTTCGCCAAAAATCCACATATTCTGCTGTATCTCAGGCATACTTTCACGTATTCACTCCAAATTTCACACACATGTACCTATTGGGTGTCTAGACCGGTACATACATTTTGGCAGACATGCACACCTAGGTGGCGCTAAAACGGCCAAAAAACTCTCCTGCCCACACCGATTGGCCAAATAACTCCAAACTTGGTACGCATCATCTATATGCACCTATGACACAGGTCCTTGACCTGCACCATCATATGTCCAATATGGCCGCCGCTATCGACCAATCAGCTTTCAGTTCACATTTCACAAGCTTATCATAAGCCAATCAACATGAAACTCACATATTATGTTCATCTACACACCCTCTAAGACATACTCAAGTATGACGGGAATTGCACCACTAGATGGCGCTATACTAGAATTTCCTGAATTACCCCTACATCTTTCTTACACATGCACACACATGCAATGGCCTACCTATAGGTTTCATATACACATTGCTTCACCCATACCTATCCAGTGATTACACACACATGCTTACGCATCTCAGGCATGCCAGATGGTGCCCATACCCTGTGCTTGGACCCCGTAATTGCCGCTTGCGGCTATATTTATTATTATTATTATTTTTCCCCCTGTAAAACGCATACTGCAGCCTAGACCGTAAGGCCCAGAAAGACCAAACTTGCCAGCAAGGTGCAGCAGGTGTGCAATGAGAGAAATAGAGACAGGGACCCACATTGGCCTGATGGTGGCGCTATAGCGCACCATTTTGCGTTTTGGTCCATATCTCCCAAACCGTAGGGCCTAGAAACAAAATTCCACTTCTGATGGATTCCTTGGCTCAAGCCAAACAAAAAAGCCTCAAGAACCATTAAGCTCCGCCTACTTAGATTTTTTGCTAATTTGCATAATATGCAAAACCTACTTTTTTGTACTAGTCCCTGGTTTTTCATCGGATCACCACAAGCTTGGTGTCAAAATATTCAGGAGAGTCTCATTATCAAAGTTGCTTAAAAACATTTTGAGATTTGCATACAGTTTGGTTGTCACATGTCAATCAATAGCTCCAAGGCGTGGCCAAATTTACTTAAACAGCCATATCTCAGCAACGCTTTGACCGATCTTCATAAAATTTTAACCGTTGTTAGGGCACATGACTACGAGGTCATACGTCAAAGCTGGCCACGATTGTCCAATAGGGGGCGCTATAACATGGGAAAAACTGTATCTCAGAAACCATAAGTCACATCAAGCCAAAACTTTACAGGCATCATCAGGGGCCCAAGTGATATCAAGACACACAATGATGACATCATCACTCAAAAAACATGGCCGCCATGAGCCAATTAATTTTTATTTGAATTAATTGGCCATTTGACAGACTTACCATTGGCCAAACAACATGAAACCTCACCACTGTGCATATCCCAGGACTATGTGTCATGCTGTGCAGTTTTAAAACATTTGGCCACTAGGTGGCGCTATTTGTGAAAATCATGCATAACTCCTCCAAATGTTCACTTAGGAACATGCAACTTGTTTCTTTTTATTCCTTGCAGTAGACCTGACAACTTTGCAATTACAAGTCCTATTAAAAAATGCATACTTTTGTCACATTCATCTATTGTTTGAAAATAGCTATTTACAAACTAGTCATAGGAATTTGATCCAATTATGGAAAAATTGCTATGAGCATAATCAGTAGACTCTGTAGGTAAAAACTGATTAAAAAAATGTTGGATTTTTATTTATCTGATTGGTCCATTTTCCCATTATATCATTGTGGCCATGCCATATATGACCTATATTGCTATAACTCATAAACCATGTAGGCAATCAACTCCCAATTTGAAAGGCTTTTATATCCTGAAGTCCTTGTGAGGTATGCCAAGTTTGGTTCAAATTGGCCTGTCGGGGGCGCTACAGTACCCAAAAACCTAAGAAAACATAAAAACTCATGCTGCAATCTTGTTATGCAGAATACAGACAAGTAATTGGTCTTGTATGATCCAGATCAATAAGTTCTATAACATTGCAATTGCATCTTATAACAAAAAGTGCACTGCCTGACCAGAAATGAACCTTTTAATTCACCAAAATGTCATATTGCATTACTGAGATTAATGAGATATCAGTATGGTAGTACTTGGGCTCCATCTAGTGGCCAAACATCGAAACGGACTGAAAACTATTTCTCACATGAAATACCACACAAACACACACACAAAGCTGATCTCAGCATGTGATTTAGTTCTGTGATCTAAATCATTTTGCCAATACAATTTATTTTGAACCTTTTGTGTCTTTACTGCCTCAACTGAATCTCTTTTTTTTAAATAAAGTACACTGCCTGACCAGAAATTAACCTTTAAGTCACCAAAATGTCCTATTTCATTACTGAGATTAATGAGATATCAGTATGGTAGTACTTGGCCTCCATCTAGTGGCCATATTCTGACTGAAAACTATTGCTCACATGAAATACCACACAAACACACACAAAGCTGATCTCAGCATGTGATTTAGTTCTGTGATCTGAATTATTTTGCCAATACACATTATTTTGATCCTTTTGGCCCTTTAGTGCCCCAATTGAACCTTTATTTGCACATTGATTTATTTGTGCATTTTTTCCACTCAAACAGCTTTTTTTCACATTTAGGGTCTAAAGGACCTTTTGGGCCTCTGCCTATTGAGGCCAAGAAGCCTATTCGTGTGTGAACCCGCCAATTGCCGCTTGCGGCTATATTTTCTCTTATTCTTCTCCTGATTATATTTCTGCATACACCCTGAAATTGAATTGTAGATAATTACAGTTTTGATTTTGTATTTGGTGTGTGTGTGCCCCTTCCAGTGGATTGCTCTGAAGTATCCCAATATAGCCATTTATGTAGACACATGGCGTGAGTGTTACGAGGCGTATGTCATCTATAACTTCCTGATGTTCCTGCTCAACTTCCTGGAGACACAGTACCCCAGCCTGCCTCTTATCCTAGAGGTGCAGGAACAGCGCTCACTACTGCCCCCTTTCTGCTGCTGTCCGCCATGGGCCATGGGAGAGTGAGTGTTCACGCCCCAGCGTTGTGCTATACTACACTGTACAGCTGTGAGGAAATGTATAGGAGCAGAAATGTGAATATTGAGCACTTTTTCTACCCTTGTGAAACCTCACCATGATTACAGTGTCTTGAGGTAAAAGTGGTTGTCCTTTTACAACAGGCCCTCCGATATAAAGTGTTTATGACGCGCTGTTTTAGTCACCATTGCACCTGTCAGCTTCGTCAGAAGTCTGTTAATACGCTAGTTCCATTTAACCACCACATTAGTCAAAAATAATATGGACTGTATTAACATTATACAGGTCAAAGGATCACTGGTGCCCATTGTATTGCCTGTTTGTGGCCTAATGAAAAACCAGTAATAAACTCATTTTTAAATGTATTTATAAATCCACTATAAAGGTAACTCTTATTTTGAAATGTAGTGGAGCACTGTGTGATGGGACTGAGTGGAACGGTGTGTGTTCTCCTCCACAGGGTCCTGCTGTACAGGTGTAAACTCGGTGTTCTGCAGTACACCGCCATCAGACCTGTTACGACTGTCATAGCGCTGTAAGAACACTGAAGCTACCTGACCCCTGACTGACCTCAAAACAGTGGTCTACGCAGCACACCACTCATACAAACAAACACATGACACCTACACACACATGTGCACGCTTACACACACACACACACACACACACACACACACACACACACACACACACACACACACACACGTTAACAGCTACACACAAACATATACCTGTGATGCATCTTTTGGCAGGGTGTGCCAGTTGTGTGGGGTCTACGACGAAGGCAACTTCAGCTTCAGAAACGCCTGGACTTACCTCGTTATCGTCAACAACGCCTCTCAGCTGGTACACACATTACTACATTAGTTTCACGAGCTTGAGTACGGGGAGACAAATGAAAAGGGTTATGCTGGTTATGCTGAAACTGCAGTTTTTTGAGATACGGGACAGAGGTCCTTCAGCTGTATAAGGAAAGTGGTTGTGTGTGAGTTATACACACACACACACACACACACACACACACGGTAGTTAGAATGTGGTACTGGGGAAGGATTTAGATGTGCTGATATTGGCCTGTATCTGTGTCCACGGAGTCCTTAAAAGGTCCTTCATTCCTCACATAGACAGCAGGAGGAACATTAAAATGCCAGAGGCTACATCTACATTTGCAGGAGAGTTTTAAATCTAAAAAGCTGCTACAGGGAGGCAATGGAGGGAACACGGGGTGGGGGAGGGGGGAGGGTATGGGAGAACTTTGGCCGGGTGAAGACCAGCTGTGTAGCTGCATTCTGGATGAGTCGCAGGGGTCTGATGGCACGGAGGTCAGGAGAATTGTGAGAACCTTCTCCCCAGTCCTCACACCACTGTCTGCAAGACAAGACAAGTATTTCCTGGGTGTATGTTATACTAAGAGCTTCCTGTGTGTCAGACTAAGAGTAAGATTTAATGCCAAGGTTATAGCTGTTTTGTGTTTCACTTGAGCTTGTATCCTCATAAGTAAAACAACACCGTGTGTGTTTTCAGTTTGCCATGTACTGTCTACTGCTCTTCTACTGCACCCTCAGAGAAGAACTGAGTCCCCTGAAGCCTGTCGGCAAATTCTTCTGTGTTAAAATGGTGGTTTTCGCCTCATTTTGGTATGTGTGTTAAAATGTATCAAGCTCTGAAACTGACATCTGTTGGTTGATCGGTGATTTATTACTTTAAAATGCGCAGTTTATGTTAGCTTTCCTGTCAGCTACTCACTAGCTAATTTTAAATTGATCGTAATGTACCTTAAGTGAACACAGATATGATGTAATTAAGTAGTAGATATGGGTAGTAACAGTACACATAGAAGCAACAAGTGTTTGTATTTTGTCAGTTGATCATTTGATTTTGACCATTTTCAAATGTCTGTCGCCCTCTACAGGCAGGCTGTGTTCATTGCTTTTCTTGTGAAGGTTGGCGTCATATCTGATAAGCACACGTGGGAATGGAAAAGCGTGGAGGCTGTAGCTACAGGATTGCAGGTGCACATGTGTAACTCATGAAGGTCTACCTGCTGGAGGCTTACACGCAGTAGTAACGATGTTCAGTGCTTCTTTGGTCATGTTTGTGTGTGTGTTTCTAGGACTTTGTCATCTGCATTGAGATGTTCCTCGCAGCAATTGCACATCACTACAGCTTTACATATCGTCCATACGTACGTGAAGATGAGGAGGGTTCCTGTTTCGACTCCTTCCTCGCTATGCTGGACGTCTCTGATATACGAGCGGACATCTCGGAGCAGGTCCGGAACGTGGGTGCGTATCGTCCTCCGTGTGTCTCTCACACACACACACACACACACACACACACACACACACACACACACACACACAAGATATACAGGTTAAACCCGAAGCATTTTGTTTTGTGTATTTGTACAAAGCGTAAAAGCAAGTTATGGGCTGATCAGTACATCTGTGCAAGTGTCTGTGTGTGTGTGTGTGTGTGTAGGTGTGTGTTTTGAGGGTATATGATGTAGGATGTTTTTTTTTATGTATTGACATTTGTGTGTGTGTGTGTGTACGCTGCAGGCCGTACGGTTCTAGGACGCCCCCGTAAGCTGTTCTTTGGCTCTGAAGCGGACATCGTGCAGGGAGAACACACTGGTCTTCTCTCAGGGTCGTCTCACGAGCGGCTGGGCGTTGACCCTCTTTCTGTCCCAGCCTCCCCGAGAGGACAGTACGAGGGGCTGGGCCAAACAGACACGCCTCGCTCCTGCTCCGCCCCCGCTGGCTTTAACTCCTCCCCCTGGAAGAATGACTGTTGTGCAGTGCCAGCAACTACCAATCAGAGCCCAGGAGTGAAGTCGTAAATCGGAGACACATGATTAAAATCAGTTTTATGATACGGTAAGGAGATGAACGTTCTTGTGAATAACTAGAGTGTACATTTTTATTGTGTTGATTTTAAAAGGTTTGTAACTGCATTTGCTGTAGCGCAGATTCAGTATTATGTAATACTGTTTGCTTTGTGACAGTTGGTGTTGACCTTGCAATGACTGCGTTATACTGACATGACGGAGTTAGAGTTTGTATTTATGAGTAAAACTTTGATAAACTTTTATTATAATATTTCAACATTATGATGAGTGTGTGGATGCATTTTTCCCTGTATCACCGGTGTACTAAACTACTTTGGAGTTGTAATTTCAACTTAAAGCTTAATGTTATCCTTATCCTCAGATATTTAACATGTAATGTATTGTATTGCCAAATACTGCTATTTTATTAATCGATCAAGGGGCTTGCATTATCATATGAACTTAACAAGTGTCAATTCCAATTAAAATCTATGACATTACATATTGTCTCATAGCTGTGAAAAATAAAAAACACACTGCAAAATATACCCATCTATCTATGAATTAACAGTCATATAAAGCGCAAAGATGAGATGAGTTTATGAACCATGACGGTATTTTTCACATGCAGGTAAGTAAAAAGTGAAATATTCCATAATCATAAAATGGCGCAGACTACATTTACATTTGCAGGAGAGTTTTAAAAAGTTGCGACCCAAGGAGGGAACACAGGTGGGGGTGTCATGGGAGGGTGAAGACAGGCTGTGTAGCTGCATCTAGATGGGTCTGATGGCACAGGGGTCAGGTCCTGCCAGGACAGAGCGGCAGTTGTCCAGTCTTTAGATGGCAAAGGACTAAACAAGCACTGTAACGCATCATGACGAAGTCTGACTCTTGTAGTATTTCTGAAACAGATGTAAACTTCTGTGATGGATTATGTTCTTTATTTCTCAGTGTTAGTACCTCGCCCACAGTCCACACCCAATGTTAATCTCAAACGGTGTTTAGTTTGACCAGGGTTGCAACTACATACTTTCTGAGGTGTATGCAAACATGCTATCTGCGCCCCCCGCACTCCACCCCCCACCCCCACCAACTCGGCAAATCATTTTCTGGCATCCATTTGGCGCCCCCTCTAGTGCAGCGCCCTTATGCGTCGCATACGCTGCATACCCCCTTTTTGCGCCACTGAGTTTGACTGACCAACTGGAACCGACAGATCCCAGCGAATATCAGACTAAAAACCCAGAGACTAGCTTACCAATCATAGGATGTAACCAGCAAAAACACAAGTATTCGCTCCTGCATGAGTGGATTCACTCGTAATGTATCAGTGTTAGTTCCTCCCCTGCAATTTACACCAAAATATATAATTGGATGGCTCCAATATTCAAATGAATATTTAGGTTTAATGGGGAAGCAGTATTCAGGTTGTTGCAGAACATCAAGCTAGCCACTCACAGAGCGAGATTCAGCAAACTAAGGAACTGCAAAGAAATGTCCTCAGAAACAAACAACATCCAGTAGTGTAGGAGTCTTCTTATACCACATTGGTGCAGTTTTCATTTCCAGGAAAGCTGAATTTGATGTCCCATCCTTTAGCAACAGCAACTGAAAGTAATTGGCGGAGTCAGACAGACCCAAGGACCAATCAGATGACAGGGCCTGACCAATAGGTGTCTACGTTGTATAAACACATGGGGTCCAGCAGGTCTCCTGTAATGGAGCCGAACCGATGAGCCACCATTGGCTATTTCATTTAATTTCTGATGAAATGCTAAATGAGAAATAGACACTAATTGTAAATGAACTTGCAAAATCATGTGAAATGTCAACAAAAAAATAATACAAACTCAAACAAGAACCCAGTCCAGCGCTCCCGAGGCCTCAAACTGCAGGATTCAATTACAAATTAGCCTGGATTATTCTCACTAAAACTGTCTGTTGTTCATGTGAGTGCTGTTATGAACTGATTCTTTTTAATGACCCGGTTGAACCAGTTTGCAAATCTGTCCGAAGGGAAGTTTGTTTAAATAATTAACTGGATATCTGATGCAATATCTGACACCTTATTGCCTAAATCCAATATATTGTTACATATAAATTATTTTGATATCTGTTATTAAACAATATGCATGCTGGATATTCTTCTCCTTTACTTTTTGCCATATATATTAAATACTATATTGCATGCTAACATTTAGCAGACATTCCATGCTAACAGCTTCAGTTAATAACTCAGTCAACACTTGAGGTGGCTATGATGTGATGTTCTGAGTGTAATTTGGAAATATGAGTTAGCCCTTTGACCAGAAAAAGTCATACAGAAATGAAATAAGATATTAAAAATGTTTAATTGGCTAGTGTAAAAAAAACTTCATAAACAAAGATTTAGACACACTGGAATATCACAATGTCATATTTTGTGCTAAGGTGCATAATGTGCAAAACAGTACACATAAAATAAATGTCATTTGGTGTGCCATCATTGACAGAGATTAATCAGGGATCATTTCTCTGTCAACAATTTTTTTAAGAGCTTCTGATCAGTCACCATTTATGGCCCACCCCCACTGCCCCGCCCACCCTCACAGCACTTCCCGTACTAGTGCACAAATCAGTTTTGCCGTTTTGCAAGTACACCGAGATATTGAAGAGATTTGAAGTTATGCTGAATTTGTGTACCAAAATACTCAGTTCTCACATCGAAAAACAAGTAGAACTTTTAGTTTACAAGTTTTCAAATCATGTTCTTCACACTCAAGTTTTGCAAAAGATTTACCTTCATACTGGCCACCCTCCCTGTGTTGAGCAGTGTCATAACTATCATCCCACTATAGTTCAGGTATCGTGTCCTGCTCCAGTTCATGTAGTGTGTCCTGCACCAGTTCAGGTATTGTGTCCTGCACCAGTTCATGTAGTGTGTCCTGCACCAGTTCATGTAGTGTGTCCTGCTCCAGTTCAGGTATTGTGTCCTGCACCAGTTCATGTAGTGTGTCCTGCACCAGTTCAGGTATTGTGTCCTGCACCAGTTCATGTAGTGTGTCCTGCACCAGTTCAGGTATTGTGTCCTGCTCCAGTTCATGTAGTGTGTCCTGCACAAGTTCAGGTATTGTGTCCTGCTCCAGTTGAGGCCAGTCAAGTTCATCCACACCAGACTCTGCCATTGTGACCCATTTTTTCACAAATGTTTGTAAAAACAGTCTGCATGCCTAGGTGCTTAATTTTACACATGTTGCCATGGAAGTGATTGGAACACCTGATTCTGATCATTTGGATGGGTGAGAAAATACTTTTAGCAATATAGTGTATTGCCTGCAAGTGGTCTTATTTGGGTCAAGGACGTTAAGGACATCAGGACTCAGTAAAATAAAACATTTCATTTACAAATTGCAGCAATCTGGTGACTGGGATTATAATCCAGCTGAGATTAACACGTGGGGTAGTGTGGGTGCAGGCTGCAATGTTTCTTTGTATTAAAATTGCTCCATTGGTGGTCACCAGTCTGTAGTGGGAGTGTGTTTGTGTGTTAGTAGGTCTAACTGGGTGGGCATTGAATTCACTGGGACTTTTTATATGGCTGTCGGCCATTGATTGTTGTGAAGGCATCCCACAACAATTCTTTCTCTCTCTTCCTCCCCCTCCATCCCTCTCTCGCTCTCTCTCTCTCTCAACCCTTCTCAATCCTCTCACTCCTTCCGTCACTGCCTTTGTGTTTCACAGAATCTAAAGAATCATTGTTAAGGAACAACAGTTTCCTTTTTTGTAAAAATGAGTATAAAGATGATGACAACAGTCCACTGGCTTTAATCCCTGAGTAACTTAACATGTCCGACACAAACAGAATCTATTAATTTTCTCTTTTCTTTTCTCTCTCTCTTTCTTTCCCCCTCTCTTTATCTCTGTAATTGTTGTGGTGCAGCCTCAAAGTGATGGGGTTTGTAATTCATTGATTTATGGAGGTTCCCACTCACCGCACAGAAGTAGGTGTTGTGGACGATGTAACTGGCCACATCGGCATTGCTGGCCCGGTTCCTGGTTCCGACCCACAGCTGACGAACAGGACCAGCAGCGTTAAGATGACGAAGCTGGCCACATCCCGATTCCGCTGCGGAAGAGGAACCAGAACACGGTGGCATCCCGCACCAGCACGTTACACAGTCGCCACAGCAGTCGTACCAGCTCTATCTCCACTGTGGGGGCGGAGCAGCCAGCCAATGACATCATCAGGGGGTGGAGCATAGGCTTGTGGTGGAGCAGGGGTTGGTGGAGCACCAGTATCTGGTACATGAGAAGGTGCTTCAGCTTGGCATCGTTGGTGAAGTCACATGGCTGATTCTCCTCCACCACAAACTCCCCATGGCACCATCCATGTCACCCTCCTCCTCCTCCACCAGTCGAAGCGCATGTGCTCCACGTAGTTCTGCACAGTGTTCATCTCCTGACTCGGGGGTGGGGCCAGCTGGAGTCATGCTTTTCCAGGAGCAAGAAGACAGAAGACACCTGAAGACTCTTTCCCACACTGGCATCCAGAATTACCCCAACACACACACACACACACACACACACACACACATAACTGGACAACTCTTTGTGTTCATCTGCTCACGCTGACTCTTCTGTCTGACAGGTGTTGGGCGTGAGGATTTCCTTTGCTTCTAGCTTATTTTGTACTAAAGATATGTCTTTGAAGGAGTCAGGAAGTGCTTCTGTAGGCCATTGTGAATAAGAGCACCTGTCAAATGCTACAATTGTGAGTGTGAGACGGGTGGAGTGGCTGTATAATGGAAAAACAAATAGTTTAACGGCGTGAAATGACAGGATAACTGCTTCCCTGTGCCCAGTGGTGTCTGAAGAAGACCAGGCATGTCTCAGGATCCACACCCCTAAGGTTTGGAACCTGCTCCCTGTTGCCACTGGAGGCCACGTGCGCCAACATTCTATCAGCACGTGGGAGGAGCTACATCGTAAAGTGCGTGACATCGCCGTGACTGATGAATGACAGCAGTAAGACCACACATGGAGGAAACTTGCTACTGTTCAAGGAAGAGTAAAATCGTTAAAGGCGAAATAAAAGTACATCAGAAACCATAAAATGTGCTACTGAAATGTTTTGTCTTTTTTGCTAATATGTAGGCTTGTCTTCCTGACTGTAGAGACAATGAATGACTTAGTATTCAATACAGGGTGGAGGCCCCAGCTGACATGTTCAACATTCCATAGCATTCCCCACAATCCCTATCTAAATACAGCAGGTGCTACAGGTAGAGTGCAGGGCTAAGACTGACAGAGAGTGAGAGAGAGGGAGGGGGGGAGAGAAATTTACATATCTGTAAGTGGATATAAATGCATGTTTTTTTATTTGAGATGACTTAAAGTAGATGAAATTAGTATATATAACTAAACTATCGCATTTAAAGACAAGCTCAACAGCGTGGGGGGGGGGGGGTGTTGAGAGATAACTTTCACATCTAATACATAGTAAGCAGTCATGATTTTTTTTGTAACTGAGCTGATAAAAATGTAAAATATTTTTAAGTAAATTCAGCCCTCTGCATTGTGTGAAATGTAGTTCTTACAATCCTTTCAGAGCTCAGTTCCTAACATAATCTAACACCACGACTAAGAATCATCAGGAAATTGCACTCATCTATGTGTAATTGGCATAGAAACAAAATTCTTAGTAAAGTTTGCAAATTGAGTTAGCAGAGATAGTTATTCACCCATAAAGTTCTAATGGAGCTTCTGTAAAATCTAATAAACCCGAGAGGATATCTTACACCCTATAGAAGATCTCCATTAATAAGATAATAGTGATATCTATTACTAATATTAATATTATATTGAATCTGTATAATTAGTGTTTAAAACAAATGATCGTGTGCTATTTGCATCTTTTTTTTTTAATCAAAACAACAGGTTTACTTTTGAAGGTTCTCCCCATTAGCCCAGTATCCTACCATCTACACATTTAGGATGACCGCATCACTTCGTCTATATCATAAACAGAAAGCAATTAGAATGTATTCACTGTTTTCGTCCACACACAACTTTTAAAGTGAACATTATATGAATCAAAGTGTAAGGACTGTAAACCTCAGTATGTACTGAGAAAATCTGGAACGCATGAATTCAGTTCGAGACAAAAAGGTGATCACACAAGTCTTACCCGCTAGTCGGTTGCAAATTTAGGTTCCTAAAGAAAATGTTTCAGATTGATGTTACGTCCCGTCAACTGACTAATGTCTCAATGTTTCTCAAAATCAGCCTGGAGGACACGCTTGTGTCCTATAAAATCATAGCTCAGGTTTGAATAACGGTCAGACGTCCCGGTTGAATCCGCCAGTACCACCTGGTGCGCTCAGAACCTAAATCCGCTCCTTGGTCGTGTCCAACACAGCGCCCTGTGCTGGAGAAACTAGTCTCTTCCTGCTTTAACATATGAAGTTTACTTTGACAAACTCATTCCCAACAGCAGAGATACTCCGTTGTTTCAGTTGTCTTGGTCCATCTGTATTTAACGTTCAGTCCCTGTTATATTCTGGAGTTTTGAACGTGCATCTCTGAAACTGGTAAAACCAAAGGAGCTCAAATATTGATTTAAGAGTTTGTCGGAGACTGTGGTGTGATACTGCATGAGAAAGGTGTCAAACACACAGATTAGTGTTATAGTCTCCAATGCGATCGTTTACAACGCTCATAAAGTTCATATCCACTCATCTATGTAATAGTGATAAAGTGTGATGCCTTTGGGTATCAACTATCAACGAGTCAGAAAAAGACGCTTGGGCCAATATAAGCATTAGTTGAACTACAATTCAATCAATATATCTACATAAAATGTTAAGAAATAGTCTCAATGTAGTCAACAATATAGAGAAACAAATGTATGCGAGTACTAACCAGTTCCAGGACTCTCACCACGTTTTTCAGGCACTGATTTTTAGCGCCATCTTGTGGCAACCGAATCAATAAATTTCTCGTATCAACCAGTACCTTGCGTCCTCACACCGGGACTCTCTACATATATTAGAATATGTTTGGGTAATTATTATAGCCCATAAATATGAGCTGCGGAATATAAAACATCTGAGCCCAAATACTTAACAGGCTGAAAAGAGGCTGTTAACAGACACAACAGTGTCAACTCTGTTCACACTTCCAGTCAGGATATCATCCCTGCTAGACTATGCCGGCTACAATTATGCTTCTCACTGTATTACTTGGTTTGACATTCGTTTAGAAAATGCCCATCGGTGATAGTCGGTGATAGTGGGTATGGCGCCACCTTCGCTTGTTTTACATGGCGAGAAGAACTTCCTGTTGACGCAGGGACAAGGGAGCGTACCGAAGCGTTAGGGCAATAGTTTTTGAGCCCGTTTGAGTTGTATATAATTAATTGTGCTGTTTTATTCGGTTCTGACTCTCAACCAACTCCTTTTACACCCTCCAAGAATTCCTAACGACTGTATTAAGCCGTTGAATAAACGTTAAACTGGATTAGAAGTCGCACGGACTTGAGAGGTAGATACTTTTCTTCTCGGTCTCTGGTAGTTTCGGGAGAAGGGGAAGGTAAAAATGCTATTATGAGCCTTAATCCTTTCTAGACGTTTAAGGACCGGTTCGGTACTGTTTTCTGTCGGTATGGCCGAGGCAAGAACCGAAGACGAGGAGGAGAGTCTGAGGGAGTCGCGAGACCCCGGCGCGAGGCTGAGCTCGCGACGGGCGAACGCAGGTATGGTGTTGTGGCGTCTGCCTTTGGTTTGGGAAGGAGCGATCAGATTGATAGAAAAGCAGGTGCGACTGAAAAACTTTTAAACACAGCACGGTTATGTAGCCTACATTGTTGCAAATTACGTTGAGAGATGGCAATCTCGTATCACAGTGTTTCCGAAACAAAGCGTTGTATTCAGGTAGCAGGTTAATTTCGTGTTGAGAACAGAGGTCTCCTGGAGCAAATATAGGCGTGAGTGTAAATTATAGTAGTTTCGACCTTCTCTAGATTATAATTTTTACGTTACATTAATTGGCATAATTCCACGTCTCAGTGGCATGTAGAATGATATGAAATGTGTCCTACAAATTTTGTAAACAGTAATCAGTTTGCCTCTAAAGCACAGAAGAGGCCTACATGAGAATGAAGTATCTTAAACTAAAATAGAGGTTTATAATCATCTACCCAAACCTGTAATTGTTTGTCATCTTGAGGTTTTAAAAATTGTGTGCAAACTATATGTTTCCTGGTGGTTTACTAAAGATTACAATTAAGATGTAGGACAAGAAGACCACTGTGTCATGTGACTAGACCCAACACTCATGTGATAATTAAATCTCCTGTTCTGATGCGAATCAACACACACACACACACACTATTGCGCTCTCTCTCAAAAAAATGTGGTTGTGTAATATACCACAAACCTTAGGCGTTTCTGTAAGTCATTGATAGCATGTGTTGTGTTTTCATGGAGAAATCAAAACATGCATGTCAACTGAAGAGTGGCCAGATACACCTCAACTCCTTTCCAGATCACATTTAAATTGTAAAATACAGCCGTGGGTTTTTACACAAAAGCTTCCTGACTGAGGGTCTCGGCCAATCCCCACCAGCCCAGATTTTGGGATTGATCCCAGTATCCTAGCTGGAAGAAAGAATGCGTCAGTAATGGCCTACTTGGTGAGACTTGATCAGCAAGTCTTTTTCAAGTATGTAATTTGTTTGTTTGGCCCTGATTGGCCTCTGACCCACTTTTTTTTGACCCCCTCACATGTTAGTGTAGTAGCGGTCACACCTGCTTGAGAAACTGCTATTCGAGGTCTCAGGCCAGCTGAAGTGAACACTGTTTGACCTCCTATAATATATCAGTGGTGTGTCAGCGTTTCTCTTGTGGTGGTTTTGCCTAGTTTATTTCATTCTGTAATGGTGGTGACCCTAGCATTACTCTGTCTACTTTATACAGTTCCCTTAAAGGTGTGTGTGTGTGTGTGTGTGTGTGTGTGTGTGTGTGTGTGTGTGTGTGTGTGTGTGCGCGCGCGCGTTACAGAGCGAGTAGAGAGGAACAAGCCTGAACAACGCCAGTCCAGGTGAGATGAAACTCTGGGGGAGTGAGAGAAATGCTTATCCCAAAGCTACAAGTCATACTTGTTACTGTTACTCATACTTGTTTTGGTGTGTTCCAGTGATCGTGTGTTTCGTGGTGAATGTGTTGAGTAGGCTAAACATAAAACCCAACGTTCAGCTTTCTTTTGTACGTTTTATAGACCATTCCCACAATAAATGTGGCTCAAAGACCCTTCAGTTCAAGTCCTGGAGACAGTTCAAGTCTTTCTAGCTGTTAGTACAAATCTATCAGAATAGCAGTTGCTGGGCTGAATCACTGTAATGTCTTTGAGGCCTGCTTTGGCCTCCCCTGCTGGAAATACTTGTTGAATGAGATGGAGAAAAAAAACAAAAGTATTGGCAGTTTATTAAGCTATGAGCCAGACACCGATGTTTGTCTTCACGAGCCCGAGCTTGAGTCATGCCTGTGTTCATGTCAGCGTGGATCTGTGCCCATGGTAGGTGGGTAGGTGTGTGTGAGCTCATAAGCTGATGAACTGTGAGGAAGAAGTTGACTGAGTTTACTTAACCAACGGGCCTTTTCCTGATGCTTGTGAATTCAACAGATGATCTTAGAATGTTGTTGTTTGGTGGGGAATGTTGTGTGTGGTTAGAGGCTCGGTAAGGGACGGGGAGATTTTCCCATAATGCCATGTAGAGCCAAGCATTAGCAGGAAAATGCACCTGGTGCAGTTAGCATATGACGAAGTGGAACAAGAGAGACTCCGAACTGAGTTGTGCTCCTCGTGAACTGATGTAATGTCTAAAAACACAACTTTCTCTCTTTCTCTTTTTTCTACAGCCAAGGAGCTCTCTCTTCTATTCGAAATGTGATCAAAAGAAGTAAGTGTGGCTCTGTTTTGCAGGGTTTGTGATGTGTTCAGCTTCTGTTCTGACCTGTTTTATTTTTATTTTTTAAATCTTTTAGCATCTACCAGATCAACATCTTTCAGAACGTCCGTTCAAATCGACCACAGTAGAGACCGACGGTGAGTGCACAGAAATAACCCTTTCTGACTCGTTAACATTAGCTTATAGAGCAAACCCCACCCTCCCAACGAACTTTAAGCACATTATGCTGCATTACATTAGTATATAATCAAAAACCATTTGTCATTGTCATTTGTCACAACTTAACAGTAATCTTAACCTAACTTGAAATATTGGTTGTGGTAGCTAGCGTAGCTAAACAGATTCACATAAAAATAAGTATAAATTGTTGTTAACGAACAGGTTGTTGCTTTGCTTTATTTTTTCTCTCTTTAAAAGAGGAAATAAGGGTTTCACAGAATTATGTTTTTACCTACACTGCCTCCCCAGTCATGTATCAAACCAACGCAAATATGTAATGTAGTTTCGCTCATAGTTTTAAGAAACGCAGAAGTGTTTTTTTTTTTTTTAATCCCTCTTGCCTGGTAGTCTGTGTGATTCTGATCTTTGTTAATGTCCACTGTGGCGATGCAGACGTCCAGAGATCACAGTCCTGTCGGCTGAACCTCTGGCCTCCAGCACCTGGTACTCAGCACCCCCTGCCCAGCCCTCTTGGACTAGCAGTATTCTCACAGTTCAGGTAAGAACGCTTGCAGCACAATTTTGTAGCACCACGTTGTTTTAGAGACTTTCATGTAACATCCCGCCACATCTCAGATTTTCTTTTTGTGTAAATCCTGGTTATTACAATGAATGCCAGATGTTTGTAGTGTTTAATGTTGTCCCTTCTGGTAGATTTGCTCCAATGGATGAAGGGTGTGATAGTTAGCTAAAGAGCTGAGCTGGGTGTGTAAGCATAACATTGAATAGAATCCTGTAGTTTTTTTTAGAGATGCAATAAATAATGTGTCTTGTGCACTAATTGGTGATGTAATGTGTCTTGTGCACTAATTGGTGATGTAATGTGTCTTGTGCACTAATTGGTGATGTAATGTGTCTTGTGCACTAATTGGTGATGTAATGTGTCTTGTGCACTAATTGGTGATCCCCAACCCCTCCCACTCCCAGCTTCCTCCGCCTTCATACGAACAGGTGATCCGAGAAAAGAAGCTTGAGAAGAGCATCTCATCCCCCTCTAACCCCGCCCCCTCCTCTAACCCCGCCCCCTCCTCTGTCCCCACCCCTTCCCCCATCCCATCTGCCTCCTCCAGTTCTTCTTCCTCCTCATCTTCTGCCTCCCATCCGTCTACCGCCACCATCGCCACGCAGACCGACATCGACGTTCCTTCTTCAACACGCGTCGCTACTAGACGCTCAGGTAAACCCGGGAGGCTGGTTGAAATCAAAGCAGGTGTTGTTATACACACCTGTCATCAGTGTCGGAGATGACGCCTAGTTCTTGCTTTTTTAAAATCCTTTTGGACGACTCCTCTCCGGCATCGGTTTCGTTTTTTTTTTTTTTTTTGCTTGCCTGGCAACTTGTTTTGAAGGTGTTTGTGTTGAAGAGCAGTGTGAGCTGTCACACATCAGATCGTGAGTGATGAGGGAGAAATGGAGCGTTTGCACTTTAAGAACTGGGATTATATAAACATCAAAGTAACGAGGAAGAGGAGGGGAGCAATAAAAGTTCTCTGTCTTCTGTTCTTCCAGTTCGTCGACCCCCGAAACCGCCTCCCCCCACCGTCCCGCTCACGCCTAGACTTGCCGAGTCTCGACATGCGCACACGCGCTCGCTAATCGACCTGGACCTGCCCGACCCGCCGTGCGACTCCTGCAGCCTTCAGCACGCGTGCAGTAGTGAGAACCCCGGTGGACTCCTGTCAGAGCCGTGCAGGGTTCACGCTGGCTTCAGCGATGGTGATGCAGGGGATCTCGCACGACACAACTCCGCCCCCATTCTCAGTGACACCTCCCCGGATTCCCATGATCCTCCGCTGCAGTGCCCAGTGAAGCAAAAGGTTTCAGCACGTCCCAGACCACGTCCTCGCTCCAAAAGCGGTTTGCAGCCAGTCAACGCAGAGGACGTTCCGAATCAGCCAATGACAAGAGAGGTCAAAGTTCAGACTTTAGTGCGACTTAAAGATGACGACACCGGGTGTGCTGTTGCAGGATTCACCCATAGTGCTTTGGACATTGCCTCAAATAAGTACATGCAGGAATTGTTGGACGTCTTTGCTTGTGACGAGCAATGTTTCCAAAGCAACCAGGACAACGAAACTGACCAGTGTGCGAAGAGTGAGGAAGAGGAAGAAGAGGAAGACGACGTATCTGAGAGTTTTTTTGTCACTGTTCCACCTCATCCTCCTGAACCTCTAAATAGGCCGAAACCAAAACCAAGAACCAAGAACCCCAATCTGCCATCCAGCCCGTCACAAGACGACCCAGAGACCGAAAGCTCTTCAGAAGAAAAGAGCAAGCCAGAAGAGTCGGATGAAGAGCTCAAGGAAGAGCACTCCGAGGACAAGCAAAGCCCCCCGATGCCCACCCCTAGACCCCCGCTTAACAAAACCTCCACATCCCAGCAGCAGAGTGACCCAGAAGAGGGCGTAACAGAAACGAGCCCGTTCCCTCAACCCCCAAGACAGCCGGTGGCTGCCCGCAGGTCTAAAGACCCTGGCCAGGCAGACGCAGCCCTGCCTGGGAGTGTTTCTGCTGGAGTGCCTCCCAAAACTTCAGCTTCAGAACCTGCTCCGGTTCCCGACCCCACGACTGAGGCAGGAACGACGTCAGCCGAAAGAGGAAAAGGTGAATGTGTGTTTTCAAATAAGAGGGTGGAGGTGGGGGTGTTGTTTCTAATTTATTCATACCCTCGGGGACAAACGAGTTAAAAGGGGCAAAAGTGTGAAATCCACCGTTTTGCTGAAGAGGATAAATGAAACCCGTAATCCTTTAATTGGTTATAATAGAGAGCTTAAAGACAGAGGCTTCATAGTGACTTTATTTTAGACCTCATGGATTTGGAAGTCGTTGATGAGTCACTGTGGTTTGAAAACTGTTCAGGTTTTCCACACTTACCACCTGCTCTTCCACTTTATTATTAAAAAAAACCGTAAAATCTTCACTTCACATCCTGTCAGAGATGTTTTGTTCAGATTTGGCCCGACTCTACGGCATCGATCCTGAACTAACTGACTCCTGCCCTCAGGTTCCCTTGGCTCCAAACAAACACACCCACCGTCTCCAGCCAAGCTCCAGTGTCAGAAAAAACCTCCACCCTCATCGGCAAGGGTAACATCACTTCTTTTATATACAACAACCACTGTTCACACATTACTGAGTACTGCAAGGGGGTGGGGTCACTCATTTATTCGTTTGAATTCTCCATTGATTTAATTTTTATCCTGAGAAGCCGCACGGGTGTTTCTATCACCGCAGCTAAAACGGAACGTGTGTGTGTGTGTGTGTGTGTGTGTGTATGTGTGTGAGCGAGCCGCGTCTCCTTTTTGTTTACCCGTTCCTGCAGAAAACGTTCTCGCCTGTTGAAATGCTCCAGGCAAGTGCAGGTTACTCTGTGTTTCTGGGGCGTTTTCACCTTCGCAGACGTTTTTTTGTGTTCCACTGTCGGCGCCCCTGGTGCTGCCAGTCTGCGGTGTGTGTTTCACCTTGGACCGCCTCGGCCCGCTTTTCCTGCCAAGTGTCCCTTCTCGAGGCCCAGATATACCTACCGAGTTTCCTCCAGGGGGCAGTGGACAGAAATGTGATGCACCGCTGAACTGTAAATCAATCGTGAGCTGGTTTGAAAGAGCAGGTGGATTGGTGTCATAAAAACAGTATCGGGCCACCAGGAAAGAAAGAGAAGAAATGGCTGAGTTAATGTGCCATGTGAGCAATGAGATGAAGGTTTTATTACAGTTTGTGTACAGTTTGTGTAAATCACAGTTTCTCTGTCCGGTAATTCATTGTGTGTGTGTGTGTGTGTGTGTGTGTGTGTGTGTGTGTGTGTGTGTGTGTGTCTTTGTCTAGGCCTCGGGTAACAAAGCTTCAACATCTTTTCGGTAAGGCTGACATTAAACAGTGTTTACACATTAGTTTTGTATTATTTTTCATGTGCACCTATTTACAGATGACCGTTAGTGAGGTCATGCTGTGGTTGCTGATACACTAATATTAATGCACTAATACACTGTACTACAGTACACAAATTCCAAAACCTGTGAGACAGTGGAGTCTGATCACCGGTAGCCATGGAAACAGTGAGGCTCTCCCGTCTCCTCGTGTGTCTTTGATATTTGATCTCATTGTCTCTATTCTTTTGCTCCTTTATACCAACTGAATGTAGGTTGCTCCCTCTGCGTCCTCCTCCAATCAAGCTGACCAAGTCAGCAGGCTCCTCCCAGTCTAAGGCTCCAGCCAATCAGCTCCCAGGTTACAGGGTACCCAAACGAGGCCCGCCCTTGCCTCCCAGACCTAAACCTGGTCACCCGCTCTACAGAGACCACATGGTAAGACCTGCTGCAGTGGACACTGGACACCTGTAGTGGGGGGGGGGGCATTTCCATTCAGTTTGTTATAAAGAAATTGACTGAAACTGCTACTGACTTAAAGATGAACGTGCCTGTGTGTGTGTGTGTGTGTGTGTGTGTGTGTGCTCCAGAGTAAAGCTCAAGCAAATCCAAATCAGAACCAAACTGGCAGTAAGACAGTGGGAGAAGAACACCACTCCCAGGTAAAGGTTCAACCAAGCGTGCGCTCACACACACACACACACACACACGTACACTTAAGTGAATATGCTGAAGTTGTTCTTCTTTCCCCTGCTGAAGGAGAGCCCTACACACACTCCCAGACAAACACGCAGCAGTAGGGCGCTGAGAACTCAAGGTGGAGACTCGTACGAGGACGCGTGTCCCACGATGCCCGCTGAACCCGCCTCACAGCCACGGCCCCCACTGGAGCTGAGGGGAGAACAGCAGGCGGAAGGACGGGTCAGGCTGAACGTGGGTGACAGGTGTGTGTGTGTGTGTGTGTGTGTGTGTGTGTGATAGGTGTCATCATAAAACCCTGGGCAAGTCTGGCCAGGAAAACAAAAAGCAGAACTGGTAATGGACATTATCGTTTTTGTTTGTTTGTTTAATGTCTCTCTCTCTCTCTCCTTGTCTCTCTCCGTCTCTCTCTCTAGTTGTGTAGCCCAGTTTGCGTTTGAAGGAGAGAAAGATGAGCTGACGTTTAGTGAAGGTGACGTCCTCACGTTACTGGAGCGTGTGAATGATGAGTGGGGCCGTGGGAGCCTTAATGGTCAAACTGGCCTCTTTCCTGTCAGTTTTGTCCAACCCATTCCAGAGTCGCCATCGAGGAAAATGACGCCAAAATCACCGGGAACACCTGGTAAACATTTAATATACACTTTTGGCTTTATATGTTTAATGGATAATGCATTTAATATACTACTTTTAAAAGTTTTATTAGAAGACATTAAGCTATGATTTTTTTCCCTCTCATGCCTCCGTAGCCCCTGTCTATGTGGGAGGAGTCCAGACAGGCAGAGCTATGTTTGATTTCAAACCAGAGTGTGACGACGAACTCTGTCTCAAGGTGTGTGTGAGTGAGCTGGTTCCGTACCGCACGTATTCTTGCTTGTATCTTTGGGCATAACTCAACTGACCAGTGAATCAAGTTTATTAATGATTCATCCTCACGGAGGTCCAGGCTTAGCGTGTGTGTAGAGAAACCCTCCTGCTGCCTAGAGTAATGACATATGTGTTTTAGTTTGTAGACATGTACTGCATGTAATTCGTAGAGATATTATTAAGGCAGCAAGTTACTGTAAGCTCAAAAATGTGTGTGTGTGTGTGTGTGTGTGTGTGTGTCTGCAGGTGGGGGACATAGTCTGCTCTCTGGAGTCTGTGGACGAGAGGTGGTTTGAAGGGGAGTTCCGTGGGAGACGGGGCATCGTCCCCAAAAGTTACATTCAGGTCCTCAAAGACCCCGAACCACAGCCATGATGGTGGTGACCGGTCGAGGTTGTTTACATGTGAAAACAAAATGGCGGCAACAGTTGTGCGTATCTGTAAGCCTCTTGCCTAACCAAACGCCTTCACGATCGACTGTAGCGCAGCTGTAAAACACTCATCCCCCAACGCCGAGGTTCGTCTCCTAACGCGACTCCTTACACTTCGCCTGCCCTCTTGCACCTCGCACTCCAAAGCCAACCGACCCCGCTGTGGTAGTGGGAGTTTGTTAGGATCTAACTGCACTGTGAAGAGGGTGGACACACAGGGTCGTGCCAAGATTAACATTTTCCAGACTGAGACCAACGGATTTTATGTTTTTAGGTTTTATTAATGTATTACTTGTGTTTGTGGTTTTATGTGGTGAGGAGCGTCTTTTTCCTGCTGTAACTTATGCCAAGACGTGGACTTAATTTGACTGTGAATAGTGACTTCCCACTGAAACCCCCTTTGTATTCTAGGGCTACATTTGTGGGAATGAGAGCTGATAACCCTGATTAAACCCCGATGAATTATCATAACGAGGGCTGTCTCTCTCTTTGCCGGGTCCTTGTGTAAACAAACACACGTGTGATGAAAGGATGACGTGGGCTTTCATCCCCACGTGAGCTCAGCTGCTTTCAGTGCCCATAAGCGGACTTCACCTCCACCTAAAAAGCTCGTTTATGCACCTGATCCGTCTTAAAGCCAGGACTGCCTCGTAAACGATGTCCACCAGAAGCGTCCGGGGCTCCCTACTGATGTCCCCGATGACACACCACCTTGGGCCGAGGGGAAGGGTCGTGAACCATGGCGCGGAGCGTTAACTCGTGCACTTTGGCCTTGTCGGACACCTTAGCCTCCTGTAGCCACCACACGCTGGAGATGGGAAGGCTCCTTGGGGATGCTCATGGCAATGCAATAATAAGGCAATAAGACAATCTAGGTAAATAATTTTTCAACATTTCCACAATATTAGCATAGACACATAGAATGATCTTAAGGCTTTCATCAACTGAGCAGTGCTTCTGAATTATTAGGACGGGTATCTTAAGGTACACTGCAGTCACTCACCTGGAATCTTCATTTGAGGAAAATACTTTTGATACTATTGGCTTAGCAAAGTTTTCCTACATTAGTCTAATGGATGTTGAGGAAGGCACATGAAATAGGAATGCAGTAAACTCTGAAGCTTCTGAAATGTGAAATTGTCATCAAACATCTTTAATAAAGATGATCGTCATTAGAGTATCATACTCATTTAAGAGGGTCTTACCACTAAGTGAACAGCAGTCAATGCTAATGGTTCCTGGAGAATGATTTGAAAATTGTGCACAGATGGAGAACAAACCACAATTACCACCATCTTCTAAATAATATTTTCCTTCAAAGTGGGGAAGCATCTCATTTCTCAGTAGAGGTGATGGAAGTCATTTTCATTTATAAGATCGAGACATTCCATGTCTATCTACCTTCCAACTGCATGAGAGAGCTTCTATCTGGCAGAGTCAAGTTTATCACTAATTAGTTTCTTAGAATGGTTTGCAAAAAGTTCCTTACTGCCTTCAGGTAATTGGAGCCATTGTTTTAAAGCCTGTTATGGGTAAGAGGACTATGGTCTTTATCCTGAACCAAGGGCCACATGAATGTGTGTCTAGGTTTTCTAACCTCCATTGTGCATAACAAAGCAGTAACCCGCCCTTCTGAAGCTACTGGGTCTTTCAAGAGTGGGAAACTTTATCATGTCAACAGCAAGTAGGGCTGTGTCAAAACAAACGAGTATTTAAGTCCTTGAAGAGACGCATTTGGGGCTGATACATGGCTGATACATGTGTGCTGAGGAATACATGAGAACACTGGATATAATGGAATCTAATCCTGTTAGATTCTCCTCTACTAGATGCAATCTGCATTTGCAGATGTAAATGTCTATTTGAACTCTGGTGTTGGAGGTTATTTAAGCATCTGCAAAGCGTCATTTATGTGCACCTCAATATTAATATTCGTTCTGGTTGGTTGAACAGGGGCAGTAGGCGGGCCTACAAATGCTCTGCTGGATATTAAGCAGGTTTACAACAAGTCTGAAGTGGTGATCCATTCTTAAAGTCATCTAAGCAGTCAGCAATCAAGTTAATTGTAGGAATATGTCACATCTGTGTTCATCCACATTTGGGATGTAGACGCTTGGTTAAACACTGCCACCTGCTGGCGCAAGACTGTTAGGCATCGAATTTAACGGGCTGAACAAATTTTTCTGACGAGCTGAACTGATTTGTTTGCCTTCCGGCTGGCTGACAAAGCGTGTTGATGTCTTGTAATCAGTGTCATTGTTGTCACTTCAATATGTAATTCACTTCTCTGTGTAAATCCTGACTATAATATTTACAGGAGTAAATAAAGCAGATCACTTTTTCAGCTACTAAAGATGTATTTTTGCAGTACAAACAAAAGATGAAAAAACCGTAATTACACTGTAGACGGGTGTCATTTGGCCCAAGTAACCATGGTACAAAAGTTAACACTATTCCACTTAACACAATCATTCAGTACCATTCACAATTTCCCTATTCTCTTTCAGATAGAAATAAAATTAACGAACACCATCAGATGAAGAGCAAAAGGTGGCAATTCATGAACACGCACGCACGCGCGTGCACAAATGAACAATACAATACTCGGATTCTCTTCGTCAGCTGAAGACCAGCTCGAACCCTTTCCGAGGCTCCCTCCTCCACATACACCATGCACAGTACCGGACGCGTTTACACAGGAACGGATGTTGGATGCAGAGTCAAAATAATGGCTGAAGGATCTACGTCTAATGGCACACTGTATGGTCGCATCTATTGAGTTGAGTTCAATGATTATTACATCAAGACACTGTATATACAAAGAGAGGTAAAGATGGCACAGCGTTAGCAGGACGTGAGGTCGCTGGTTCGTCTGGAGCATCCACGAGCTGACCGAAGACCGGGCGATACCAATATTGGGGGGGGGGGGGGGGGGGGGGATTCGGTAAAACAGGACGCAGAGAATAAGGAAAGACGAGGGGAGAATGTGGAGAAGGAAGGGGAGAATCTCGCTGGTCACAGCTCAGCAGGTTTACACCACAGCCGTATCTGAGGCTGTACCTCACCCAGAAACCGACGGTGCTTCTGTCGGATGGATGTCAGTGTCAACATGGAGAGAGGCAAAGCGATATTCTCGTTCAAGATTAGCCTTCGTCCCACGTCACCCATGCTGGCATTTCTGGTTGAAGTTCTCCTTTAGGCGTTCTCCTCCAGTCCTTCAGGGTCTTCTCCCAGCCTACCTCTGCTCTACAACACAACGCAAAGCAGAGATGGAGCGGTCCGCAGGGTCCGGATGGTTTGTAAATCTACCGTTACAGACGGCACGCAGCCTTTGTCGCCGTGGCGATATCGCCCGGCCACTTTGTGATGCTACGATGCTCATGTGGGTTTTTGTGCATGCCAAGGTCACTGTTTGGTCCCAAAGGATCCAGTTCTGAACCCAAGAGATCCCGTGGTCGTGATTATGAGGTGTGGGGAACAACAGAGGGCCTGGAACATCTAACTGTACAACTAGATGGTGTTTCTAATGAACATATAACACATAAAGCAGATGGTGACTATTGAAAAGGGTATTTGATTCTTACCATTGCCCTGCATCTTATCCATCTGTGAGCAGGGTGTGAAGAAGAGGGGAAAAGAAAAGGACTGTGATGTTAATCTGGTGTTAATCTGGTGTTAATCTGGGCCTGTGCCCCATGCCTAATATACAGTTCTGTGCGTTCGCACACATATGAGGTGGTACCTGTGCTTCTGCCCCTGTGCTATCGTGTTTGGGTTCCGCGTCAACTGCACCAGACGTCTCACACATCATATTCTCCAGTACAGCATCATCCTACACACACACACACAGAACGCAGAGCTTAAAAGATTGTGTGAGCAAGTCCAGCAAGGCCACCTGATCCTTCTCCTGGGATCTGCCTAAATCCGTCAGCCGCGTTCTGTTAGATTAAGAGTTTAAATGAGAGCGTGCAGGGCTTCCTACAGCATGACATGGTGGATGTGAACTGAACGCATGTGTGTGGGCGTGTCTCACCAGCACCCACGGATGAGACAGCACTTCCTCTGCTGTGTAGCGGCCGCTCACGTTGACCTGAAGCATCTTACCAATCAGGTCCTGCAAAAGAAACACACATGACCAGTTGCGTCTCGCCAGCTCTCATGGACCAAGAATGAGGTCAGAGGTCAGTTAGCAGCAGTGTTAGTGGTGGCTGAGGACCTTGGCACTGGCACTGATGGTGTCCCAGTAAGGGGAGGGGAACTCCAGTCTGCCCAGTAAAATCTGCTCAAACAGTTCCTCCTGCTGGTTCCTCTCACTACGGAACGGCGGAAATCCGCACAGCAGGATATACGTTATCACGCCAGCTGCCCAGATGTCCACCTTTAAACCATATCTGTCTCACACACGCACAGAGGAAGATTTGGGACATTATCACCTTTGTAATCCAGATAGAATAAACTAAATTATATAAATGCAACCTGAAATGACCCACCCCAACTATCTATTGCGCTCTCTCTCTCTCTCTCTCTCTCTCACACACACACACACAGTTTTACCCTGTCTCTGCGATAATCTCTGGTGCAACGTAGGTTGGTGTTCCACAGACAGTGTAAAGCGGTCCCTCCACTACGGTGGCTAGCCCAAAGTCCCCTAACTTCAGAGACTTGGTGCCGTCGGGATACTCACAAACCTAAGGAGAGAGAAGTGTCCTCATTTAACGCCCTGATGGAGAACACCAAGTGTCTGTGTGTTCTGCTGTGTTTGTTAGTGTGTTAGTGTTTGTTAAGGTGTTTTAATGTGTGATTTAGTGTTTCCGACTCTCTTGATGAGGGTTTTTGTACCAGGAGGTTCTCTGGTTTAATATCCCGGTGTACGATGCTCATCCGGTGCAGGTATTTGAGCGCTCCGGTCAGGTTGTACACCATCGCACTGGCGTCCCTCTCCGTATACTTAGTGGATGAAGTGATGGCATCAAACAAATCTCCTCCCTGCGAAAGACACGCATCACAACAGCGTCATCAGTCCCAACATGCTTAAAGAGAGCAAGAGAAGAAACCAACATTGGACCCCAATCCCAACCCTGCCCTAACGGTTACTGTGGTGTTTGTTTCTAAGATTGCCAAGTCCATCAGTGCATGCACACACAGTCCTCCCCTCCACTGGTCTTAAACAAACTCCCAATCCCAGCTCCATGAGACCCATCACAGTGAAGGCAGTTCTATTCTAATTATACCTTAACGAGCTCCATGACCAAGTAAAGCTCAGTGGGGGTGTCCACTTCCTCAATTAACATAATGATGCTCGGGTGCCGGACACGGCGCAGTATTGCCACTTCGTTGGCTATCAGGTGCTCCTATGAAGACCAAACCATGAGAGGAACTGAATTTCAGTGTTTGTTTTTTGTGTGAAATGGTACAGTTTCACTGCAGTTTCATAGATATTAGATGTGGAGGTATTCAAAAGCTTTCCAGTGAAATAGGACATTTCAGAAAGAGGTCCATCAGCAACTGTGCAAGCAATGTGTTTCTGAAGGTGAAGCCAGGAGGTGAGACCAGTTCATGTTCCAAACCAGATTTTAAAAGAACATTAATTCCACTGGGTTCTAACGTTCAGACTGTAGATCAGTGTTTTTTTCTTTCTTCTTTACTGGCAATGCAAATGGATACACAACAATGTCCATAAAACGCCTTCCTGTTGGAAGTGATAAATTCTCCATTCAGATGGTCTGATGGTGTTCATCAAAAATCTCCAGAAGGACTCTTCTCTCGGTTTTTCCTGATTACATCTCTGTTGAGAGATATAATAAACAACCCCTACAGTAATGCACAATGAGGAATGGATGATAATCCTTTCAGATTGTCATGGTACTTATGTTGACGGTACATTAACAGTGATTGTTTAAGGTTATTTTTGAAATGTTTGGGAGACATCATTCCAAAGAGGTTCAACGTTTTAATCCTAACTAAATAACAACCACTAATGAGGAGTGTAACGAGGAAGATAGCAGCTATGTTCACACAAGCCACAGACTTAATGAAATGAATAATATTCACCACAGCAAAGCCTGTACTGTCCAAAGGTCTAAAACTCATAAGGCCCACCGCTATTTTGTTAACAAGTCCATTAATTACACAAAACGTGTGCTCATTTTAAGATGGTCTAGAAACTTTTTCATCAGTTCTGTTATATCAAGTAAGACTTTTATTGTCAATGTTTTTTTAAACTATCCATTACATTTACAGCAATTGGCAGACACCCTTATCCAGAGCGACTTACATTTTTTAATCTCATTTTTATACAAGTGAGCAATTGAGGGTTAAGGGTCTTGCCCAGGGGCACCTCAGTCATGGCCTCAGGTCTGGGAATCGAACCCACGTCCCTCCGGTCACAAGACCAGTTCCCTAACCACCAGGCCATTACTCCCCGTATCCATTAAAATGTAGCCAAATGATCAAATGTTAACCTCTGTTGTGAATGCCAGCAGTCTAGAGTGATCTGATCGTATCACTTTCTTCCCTGGTATGAAGGAATAGTTGGTTGAGCGTGTTCAGCCTCTGTAGTTCAGATTCAGACAGGCGGGTGGAGTATTATTTAATCCCTCCACCCCTTCAAGGGGAACTTATCCTCCTTCCAGAGTCTTTTTACAATTCTACCACTGGGCATGAGGATAAGTTTTCAGCCAAGCCTTAAAATCCTGGTTTAAATACCCACAGCCTTCGTATTTGCAGTACCACTCCACTTTCCAAGACCTTTAAAAACTCCGTCCCTTACTCAAAGCTATTCATATGTAAGCATTTTGAACACTCCCACCAGAAAGGCATGAAAATGTGGTTTTCATAACTGTGGAATTCCCAAGAAGTGATGATGCCTTTGGTCATGTAACCTATTCAGAGAATGGATGCGCTGACCTTTTGATGCTCACTTATCATCGTAAAAATTAATCAGTAGCTAATATTACATTTAATCACTTCAGATTCCTCCAGGGTGAAACACAGACCACATTCCTTTTTAGGGATCCTTCACTAATCTCCTCAGATGAGACGAAACATCAAAGACATGCTCGCCTAGAGTGAGATAAATAACGAGGAGAATAATAACTGTGGTACCGAAGACTGCGAACACTCCAGAAGTGATGTACGTAAATGTATCAACACAGCTACTAAAATAACTAGCATGAAAGGGTTCATTGTTTCCAGCCAATACTCCTCATGTGTTACTGCAGGAGTCGACTGTAGTATCTCTTGCAAGCAATACAACCGTCTCCATTGGGGAAACCAAGAGAAAACTTGCTGCATTTTGTTGAACACCTTCGAACCATTAGGATTAAGGATTAAGGATTAGTCGTTTTCAGTGACATTTTAATACGGATGGACCTTGCATTAATGACATCAATGCAGTTGTCAATTGTTGCAATGACAGAAATGAAGAACTTATATATAGGCAGTTCGACCGTAACTTGGTTCACCTCCTGGAACGTTTGAACGTAAGCTGGTTCAGACCTTTAGAAGTACACTGCACATAGCTGCTGCTGTCTGAATCAGCTGTTTCCCTGGTGCACTTCACTGCCATTTTAACTACCTCTACAAGTTCTACAGTAGACACCAAAATATTATATATCAGATATATTAGATATTATTGCATGTAATTGAACAAAGTTCTCTGACCTTGCCACTGCATTTGGCCTTGTCTATGATCTTCAGTGCGTACTCCTGCCCAGTGGCCCTACACACACACACACACACACACACACAAAATCAGGGAACCTAAACTTTTATTTTACCTGAGTAAGTAACAGGTTACTGCTCCCACAGAATCACATCAGTATGTTGTTCCTTTGCATGATGGAATAACAGACTGCACATGTGTGTGTATGTGTGTGTGTGTGTGTGTGTGTGTGTGTGTGTGTGTGTACTGCACTTCAGTCTCGTACCTTTCCACGCACTCTTTAACCACTGCGAAGTTTCCATCTCCGATGACTTTGCCCACTTTGTATTTATCAGTGATGGCAGATGACTGCACCTTGTTGCCGTTTACTGTGATGGAGGAGGAGCAGGAGGTGAGGGCGGAGGTGATGGGAGCAGGGTGGAGAAGGGGGGAGAAGGGTGGAGAAGAATCAGCTGTGAGCAGAAATGAAACCCGAGTCCTCTAGGCCAGTATGTGCATGCAGGTGCAGGGGCCACACTCTCAGCGCGTGTTGTGAGGTTGCGTGAGGTTGCGTGCGTCATGTGAGGTTGCGTGCGTCATGTGAGGTTGCATGCATCATGTGAGGTTGCGTGCGTCATGTGAGGTTGTACGCGTGTTGTGTTGTAAGGTTGCGCAGGTGATGTGAGGTTGTGCACGTGGTGTGAGGTTGTGTGCATGATGTGAGGTTGCACACGTGGTGTGAGGATGTGTGCATGTTGTGAGGTTGTGCGCGTGGTGTGAGGTTGCGCACGTGGAGAGGGGTTGCGTGTATGATGTGAGGTTGCACGCGTGATTGTGGGGTTGCGCGCGTGATGTGAGGTTGT
Source organism: Brachyhypopomus gauderio (assembly GCF_052324685.1). NCBI lineage: Eukaryota > Metazoa > Chordata > Actinopteri > Gymnotiformes > Hypopomidae > Brachyhypopomus > Brachyhypopomus gauderio. The sequence goes on along the minus strand of NC_135231.1, from coordinate 7,819,987 downwards.
GTGCGTGATGTGAGGTTGCGTGTGTGTTGTGAGGTTGCTTGCGTATTGTGAGGATGCATGCGTGGTGTGAGGTTACGCACGTGGTGTGAGGTTGTGTGCGTGATGTGAGGTTGCGTGTGTGTTGTGAGGTTGCGCACGTGATATGAGGTTGCTTGCGTATTGTGAGGTTGTGTGCGTGGTGTGAGGTTACGCACGTGGTGTGAGGTTGTGGGCGTGATGTGAGGTTGCGTGTGTGTTGTGAGGCTGCGCACGTGATATGAGGTTGCTTGCGTATTGTGAGGTTGCGTGCGTGGTGTGAGGTTACGCACGTGGTGTGAGGTTGTGTGCGTGATGTGAGGTTGCGTGTGTGTTGTGAGGTTGCACACGTGATATGAGGTTGCTTGCGTATTGTGAGGTTGTGTGCGTGGTGTGAGGTTACGCACGTGGTGTGAGGTTGTGGGCGTGATGTGAGGTTGCGTGTGTGTTGTGAGGCTGCGCACGTGATATGAGGTTGCTTGCGTATTGTGAGGTTGCGTGCGTGGTGTGAGGTTACGCACGTGGTGTGAGGTTGTGTGCGTGATGTGAGGTTGCGTGTGTGTTGTGAGGTTGCGCACGTGATATGAGGTTGCTTGCGTATTGTGAGGTTGCGTGCGTGATGTGAGGTTACGCACGTGGTGTGAGGTTGTGTGCGTGATGTGAGGTTGCGTGTGTGTTGTGAGGTTGCGCACGTGATATGAGGTTGCTTGCGTATTGTGAGGTTACGTGCGTGGTGTGAGGTTACGCACGTGGTGTGAGGTTGCGCGCGTGTTGTGAGGTTGCGTGCGTGTTGTGAGGTTGCGCGCGTGTTGTGAGGTTGCACGCGTGTTGTGAGGTTGCGCGCGTGTTGTGAGGTTGCGCGCGTGTTGTGAGGTTGCGCGCGTGATGTGAGGTTGCGCGCGTGATGTGAGGTTGCGCGCGTGTTGTGAGGTTGAGCGAGTGTTATGAGGTTGCGCGCGTGACGTGAGGTTGCGCACGTGTTGTGAGGTTGCGCGCGTGATGTGAGGTTGCGCGCGTGTTGTGAGGTTGCGCGCGTGTTGTGAGGTTGCGCACGTGTTGTGAGGTTGAGCACGTGTTGTGAGGTTGCGCATGTGTTGTGAGGTTGCGCACGTGTTGTGAGGTTGAGCGAGTGTTGTGAGGTTGAGCGAGTGTTGTGAGGTTGCGCACGTGTTGTGAGGTTGAGCGAGTGTTGTGAGGTTGAGCGAGTGTTGTGAGGTTGCGCACGTGTTGTGAGGTTGAGTGAGTGTTGTGAGGTTGCGCACGTGTTGTGAGGTTGAGCACGTGTTGTGAGGTTGAGTGAGTGTTGTGAGGTTGCGCATGTGTTGTGAGGTTGCGCACGTGTTGTGAGGTTGAGCGAGTGTTGTGAGGTTGAGCGAGTGTTGTGAGGTTGCGCACGTGTTGTGAGGTTGCGCACGTGTTGTGAGGTTGAGTGAGTGTTGTGAGGTTGCGCACGTGTTGTGAGGTTGCGCACGTGTTGTGAGGTTGCGCACGTGTTGTGAGGTTGAGCGAGTGTTGTGAGGTTGAGCGAGTGTTGTGAGGTTGCGCACGTGTTGTGAGGTTGAGCGAGTGTTGTGAGGTTGCGCACGTGTTGTGAGGTTGAGCGAGTGTTGTGAGGTTGCGCACGTGTTGTGAGGTTGCGCACGTGCTGTGAGGTTGAGCGAGTGTTGTGAGGTTGCGCACGTGTTGTGAGGTTGCGCGGGTGTTGTGAGGTTGCGCGCGTGTTGTGAGGTTGCGCGCGTGTTGTGAGGTTGCGCGCGTGATGTGAGGTTGCGCGCGTGTTGTGAGGTTGCGCGCGTGATGTGAGGTTGCGCGCGTGTTGCGAGGTTGCGCGCGTGTTGTGAGGTTGCGCGCGTGTTGTGAGGTTGCGCGCGTGATGTGAGGTCGCGCGCGTGTTGTGAGGTTGCGTGCGTGATGTGAGGTCGCGCGCGTGTTGTGAGGTCGCGCGTGTGTTGTGAGGTTGCGCGCGTGTTGTGAGGTTGCGCGCGTGATGTGAGGTTGCGCGCGTGATGTGAGGTTGCGCGCGTGATGTACAGGGCGAGGACTGTACATCAGGACTCGTCTTTCACTTCCCAACTTCTGCACACATTCAATAATCCATCACCTGCTTCACACACCCTCACTCTCCCTCTGTGTGTGTGTTTGTGTGTGTGTGTGTGTGTGTGTGTGTGTGTGTGTGTAATGTATATGTGTGTGTTACCCTCTGGGCTCAAATCTTCGGCTCCGTTTAGTTCTCTGGATGGGGGAGGGGAAGGAGATACATGGCGAGAAGAGTTCTGCAGAAAAGCAAAGACAAGAGTGCACTTCATAACACACAAAAACACACATACACACACACGAACACACACATATACACGAACACACATACACACATTTACATGAACACGGACACACAAACACATGAATTCACATGAACACACACTCATGCACATGCACACACTCACACAGAGTACAAAACCTTAAGCAAATGCCATCAGTGCAGCGCTGACATGTCCTCACACACACACACCCACACCTTCAGGCTGTGCTGACTCCCAGGGCTGGTTGGGGTCTTTGATGACCTCAGTGTTGGAGACTGTCGTCCTGGCACTTCACTGCCTGGAGGAGCAGAAGACCAGAAACCAGGACAGTAAAACTCAGCACAACGTTCCGCTCCACAGGACAGAGACCTGCGTGGATGTGCATGTACCTGATACAGGAGATTTGGACCTGGGGAGACCAGAGCTTTTGGGTCCAGCGGGCTTGGAAGGGGCAGGAGGTCGTGATGATTTCATCTTACACTCTAAGACACAGAAGACCACGTCAAAAGAGAATGGACAAACAGAACTCCTGTCTGCCTGTCTGATGGGACCATGGCTTTGTACAGTCCAATACACAATGGATCTCAATGGTGTGTGTATGTGTGTGTGTGTGTGTGTGTGTGTGTGTGTGTGTGTGTGTGTTTTGTCAAGTTCTCAGGCCATCACCATTCACAAACGCAGCTGCAGAAGCCTTTCCCGCGTGTCCGATGGCGGCATCGTCCTGGGCATACCGGAACTTCTCCAGGCCACAGGCGATGAACACGTCGTCATCGCTGAAGAAGTCCTGAAGGCTCGTTAGCTGGGGTTAGACAGGAGGAGGAATTCATGAACGTCTGGATTCTGATGTCTTATCATATAAACACTCTTGTTCATCAACTTTTAGAACAGTGTTTATACGTGATGAGTGCTGGTGATGGACTGTATGAGTGAGCACTGAGGCGTACAGATGACCAGCTCTACTGACTGTGCCAGGATAGTGTGACCACATTATGCTGAAATTACAAAATGCACACATACAATACACACACACACACACACACACACACACACACACACACACACACACACACACACACACACACACACAGGACAGCAGTGAATATGCTGAACCTGAAGTGTGTTTCCACAGAGCCACTGGGAGGGTTAGTCTGCAGTAATCTGAAGATGGCACCGTCACTGATTAAGTACACACACATATGCGCACACTTCCGCCTTGCCAAGAACAAATGAGTCTTTCAAGGATTCCCCTCTTTCTCTGCAGTAGAAAATGTGTGGCATACAAATGAACCCTGGACTTCTCCACACACACACACACACACACACACACACACACACACACACACACACACCCCACCTAGTGTGATTCCTCTCTCGGCTGAGGCATTCAGAGAGTTCACTCAAGAGAAGAGGAGAGGAGAAAGGTTACCATGGTAACCGGCCGGCAGCCAGAATCTACGCTTGCAACAGCACTGGGATTCTCCTGCACTACACACACACACACACACACACACCCACACACTACCACACACCCCCCCCCCCCCCCCCAAACACACACACACACACAGCCACACACCCCCCCAAACACACCCACACCCACAAACACACCCACACACTCCCAAACACACCCACATCCACAAACACACCCCAAACACACCCACACACACACGCCCCCAAACACACCCACCCCACACACACACTCGCATACCCAAACACACCCCCTTTGACTAAACACACACATATAGAAACACAGATGAATGTGCATCAGGGTTCTGGTGCAGGTCTGGGCCTCAGGGTGTCGTTCTTAGGTGCTTCTCCCCAGCCTGGACCACAATCAGCACCTGCTGCAGACGGGCCAACACGGACCTGCCCCCTCACCACAACCGACCTGCCCCCTCACCACAACCGACCTGCCCCCTCACCACAAATGACCTGCCCCCTCACCACAACAGACCTGCCCCATCACCGCAACAGACCTGCCCCCTCACCGCAAGACCTGCCCCCTCACCACAACCAACCTGCCCCCTCACTACAACAGACCTGCCCCCTCACCGTAACAGACCTGCCCCTCACCGCAAGACCTGCCCCCTCACCACAACCAACCTGCCCCTCACTACAACAGACCTGCCCCCTCACCACAACACACCTGCCCCCCTCACCACAACCAACCTGCCCCCCTCACCACAACAGACCTGCCCCCTCACCGCAACAGACCTGCCCCCTCACCGCAACAGACCTGCCCCCTCACCGCAAGACCTGCCCCCTCACCGCAAGACCTGCCCCCTCACCACAACCAACCTGCCCCCTCACTACAACAGACCTGCCCCCTCACCGCAACAGACCTGCCCCCTCACCGCAAGACCTGCCCCCCTCACCGCAAGACCTGCCCCCTCACTACAACAGACCTGCCCCCTCACCACAACACACCTGCCCCCCTCACCACAACCAACCTGCCCCCCTCACCACAACAGACCTGCCCCATCACCGCAACAGACCTACCCCCTCACCGCAAGACCTGCCCCCTCACCACAACCGACCTGTCCCCTCACCACAACACACCTGCCCCCCTCACCACAACCAACCTGCCCCCCTCACCACAACCAACCTGCCCCCCTCACCACAACAGACCTGCCCCATCACCGCAACAGACCTACCCCCTCACCGCAAGACCTGCCCCCTCACCACAACCAACCTGCCCCCTCACTACAACAGACCTGCCCCCTCACCGCAACAGACCTGCCCCCTCACCGCAAGACCTGCCCCCTCACCACAACCAACCTGCCCCCTCACCGCAACAGACCTGCCCCCTCACCGCAACAGACCTGCCCCCTCACCGCAACAGACCTGCCCCCTCACCGCAAGACCTGCCCCCTCACCACAACACACCTGCCCCCCTCACCACAACCAACCTGCCCCCCTCACCACAACAGACCTGCCCCCCTCACCACAACGGACCTGCCCCCCTCACCACAACGGACCTGCCCCCCTCACCACAACGGACCTACCCCCCTCACCACAACGGACCTGCCCCCTCACCACAACGTGCCTGCTCCCTCACCACAACAGACCTGCCCCCTCACCACAACAGACCTGCCCCCCTCACCACAACCGACCTGCCCCCTCACCACAACCAACCTGCCCCCTCGCCACAACAGACCTGCCCCCTCAAGACCTGCCCCTCACCACAACCGACCTGCCCCCTCACCACAACAGACCTGCCCCCTCGCCACAACAAACCTGCCCCCTCGCCACAACAGACCTGCCCCCCTCACCACAACAGACCTGCCCCCTCACCACAACCGACCTGCCCCCTCACCACAACAGACCTGCCCCCTCACCACAACCAACCTGTCCCCTCACCACAACAGACCTGCCCCCCTCACCACAACAGACCTGCCCCCCTCACCACAACAGACCTGCCCCCTCACCACAACGACCCAATCCAGAACATCAGAGTACGAGGAGGATCCCACCAAAGTGAGGAGCACGTTTTATGATCAAACGGCCCACGCAGGGCTTGACGCAGGATGAGATGAACCAAGATGAACCAAGATGAACCAAGATTAAACTAATTACACCTCATGGTGGGGGGGGGGGGGGGGGTCTGATTGCAAGTTCTGAGCAAAATCAGTGCAGTCATGTGACGCCATGAATAAAATGACAGGGTGTTATTTGTAGACGTCTCACGCCTCCCTCCAGATGTGACTGTGGCAGTTTAATGGTTAGTTACACATTACATAAGTGGCTACACAGCACGTCTCACGTGACCCGTGACTAAATGAAAATGCCCCATATGAAACATTTTCATTAACGTAGAATTATTTCTAATGCTCCCTGGTTATGTTGACCAGTGTGTGGAATTTGTTTCGTTTCTGAAGAGGCATCAGGTCACCCCTCCCGCCTCATGTCACACACACACACACACACACACACACACACACACACACACACACACACACACACACATACACACACACACACACACACACACACACACACCTGCTTGCCATCCAGCGTGTACAGCTTCTTCACGGCTCCAGAGTCCAGTTTGATGGCCTCGGTGATGTCTGCGAGCACCTGCTCAAAAGAGTGAGCCGTCTTCCTGTTCAGCAGGACCCTGACGGCCTTCCGGGGCTTCACGCCGCTTCGTATCACCGTCACCAGCTTGGGCTTGATGAAGTCTTTACTGTCCCTGCCCTCCACCGCTGCCCGCTGGAGCCCCATCGAGCCCTGCCGCCCCACACCGCCTCCGCCTCCGCCGCCTGGACCCGCCCCCGGACCCGCCCCTTGCCCCGCCCCTTGCCCCGCCCCAGCCATTCGGGAGCCCCAGTTAGGGTTCACGTTCTTGGTGTAGTCCACCTTCCTGAAAGGCTCATTGGACGCACACACATAGCTTTCACCTGCAGGAGACAAAGGCCCTTGTTATATTATTACAAAATCTGTTTGTATATCAACATGGTTTTATTTGAATCCAATTTTTAAATTGAAAATCTTTATAATCAATTCATGCATCAATGGGGGGGTGATTGCCTAGTGCACACTAGAAATACCTCTCAGTCATTATATTGTTGAGGCCATTGTTTCAAATAAACATGGATGATGACTAATTTTGGACAAAATATTGTTTTAAATTAACAACCTCTCGTTGTGACTAGATGGCTCTAGATGTATGTACATTATACTACAACATTACTCAGGAGAATGGAACGTAAAAAAAGCAAAAACACAGTTTCTGAAATGTAAAATTACGATTTAATAACGTTTAGTTTCTTCAATTTATATATTAGTATTCTCGATTTTCCTATTTCTGTTTTTCCTTTTCAACACAGAAATACGATCCGTCTTGGGAAACGGATTCTCTGTATTGATCTATTGCGGTTCTGCACCACTACAATCACTTTAGATTTATGCTCCCAGGATAATTATCGAGAGCAAACGGGCAGAAGGCCCGTCCGCGCACTTTATCTGGAAGACGGAGAGACTCGCTTAAAGTTCAGTCTCTGCAAATCGAAACACTTAAAAGATTACAGCAAAGGAGCGCGCGCTGAAGCAGAGAGCGCGTGAGAGGCAGGAGAGCACGAGACGAGAGACAAAGCGGGGCGAATGAGAAACGCTAAGATGAGACAGGAGTGAGAAATTAAAGACGTCAGGGCTTGTTTTAAAACGTAAAAAACAATCCCCTAACTGCATGTAAAACATGCTTAATGGTCTAGACGGCACCAGTTAAAGGATGCGGAGTCACGACAAGAAGATGAATGAAATCATGACATTAGGGTGGGGGTGGGGAGGGCAATCCACCCCACACACACACCCACCCACCCACACACACACCCCATCTGGAATTGACTTCAATGCTTTCTTGTTCTTTGTATCTAAGGATATGAACGAAACTGTTTTATCACGGCTTACGGTGCAATAATGGCTCTTACTTGGACCACTAAGGTCGTTGACCTCTTGTGCTATAAACTTTACAACCCTTCACATTTTATAAAGAATTTATAAAGAATTTATTTGATTAGGATCAATGCGACCACCAACGTCACATATTGCCCCGCCCTCCTAGTATTGTCAGATCAGACTGCTACGATCAGCGAATTTAACCGGTGGGATTTTCAGTTGTGGTCCCAATGTGCCTACATGCGCCTAAGCGTGTTTGTGTCTCCACTAATCTTCACAATGTTTATAATACGAGCACTTACATCCCTTAACTCAGGTTGGCTTCCTATCTTGGTATTGCACGAACTTCAAGTGATGAGCATTTAAGCACTCATTGAGACACGTGCACCTCGTGATGTGATTTACCTTCAACAAGATCGTCCAGGCTTGTAACCTTCTTTGCGCCATCTACAGTGTAGATATTGCGCACACCTTGCGGTAGGTGCAGGTTGTCCGCGAGCGAGCGGGTCAACTCTGCCAGTAGCGCGTCCAACGACCTGAAACGGTCATTCGACACCGCATAAACGAGTCCTTTGAAGTACCGGTCTCCATTCCGGTAGAACCGGACCTTCTTGGCCCGTTTCTCGGAGCTGAGCGCCTGGAGCGTGCGGGTCCGGTAGAAGCTGCAGTTCGCGCTGTGAGCCGGGCTCGGAACCAGACTGCTCGCACGGGATCCGGACGGCGAGCCCGAAGCGGCGGCGCGCGAGGAACGATGCGCCTTGTCCCGTTCGTCGAAATGTTCCAGTTCAATGCTCCTGCTGAGAGCCATTTCACGTCCGTTCTTTATGGCAGTGCGATCCCGACAGGTCAGCAATGTCCCACCGTAAAAGCCGCTTGTACAGAAACCGCTATTGCCTTTATCTGATCCCACAGCACAATAACGGCGTGTGTGTGGCTGCAGACAGGAGCCGGCATCATTTACATCACACACACACAAGTGCGACCCGCCGTGCGCCTCTCCTCGCCCGTGGGTTTATTCCTCTAACAAACGCGTCACACCAAAACACTACGGGATGATCAAATCATCCAGGATGCTCCGCCACTTGGGTCGAGATCGAGAGAGATATAATCCAAACGAATGGTGGTTGGATCCGGTGCAAGTTGGAAATAAATGAATGATTGTTCTTTGACAGCCTGAGTCAGACGGGCGGCCAGCTCTTGTCTTGGTGATGAGGTCCTGCTTCAAGCCACAGTCCAAATTACAGACTGAATGTTAAATATCCGGCAAGAAAATAAGCATGGGACGGCGTTAGGATTCAAAAAGCGCCGTTTTGTTTAACCTGGTGGCGGATTGATGCTCCGTCGGTGCAGGTAGATGGGCGCGCCGCGCGGTACCCGGGCAGCATGGCCGCTGACGTGAGCGCGCAGACCTCTCCTCACCCTTTTTGCGCGACGTAGAGCAGGTGAGCGCCCATTCGTGACCGCGCATAAGACGGCTAGCGCCTGTTGTCCGCTGGGTCCTACTGCACCTCGTGTAGCCTAGTTACGGCTGCAGTAAAAAGGATGAAATGTAATTATTTTAAATGTAAAAATGAACACATTTTACAAATAGCTTTCAGCCGCACTGCACGACCTAACAAAAACAGCTTATTGTGAATCGGTGTCAAGCTCACCGCGGTAAAGTGGAATTATCTTATGTTTCTGGGAGTGCGCGTAGAAAGCTCAACAGCGCCTACTAGGGGCCGACAGAGGGGCAGCACGTGCACGCGCGTTCTGACGTGCAGCATCACTGTCTGGGACACGCTCCTCTTCCTCCGACAGGGACTCGCTGCAGTGCTGGTGTGAACTGACCAGCGCGTTACTGGGTCAAGTGTTCCTGCCGTCGAACACGTTTCCACTGAGGAGGGCTGAGAAGGGCTGAATAGGCCTGTATAGCACCGGGAAGGATCTCCCTCACTCCATAAAACATCAATTTACTACTCACCCCCGTCTGGACGAAGACTACGGTGCACGAGACAGGATCTTCCTGCAGGCGGCGAGACTATTAAACAGATCTGTAAACGGAGACTCACATCTAGTCATATATACATTTGCACCACATACTGCACCCAGACACTTCATACTTTAATCACACTAATCAATATACACATTGAGATGTAGTTATCAGCCACGAGCGTGCACTTTTAATACAGGCGAAGGAGCAAACCAAAAATACCGTTAGTGACCGTTTATCTACAGTACAGACAGCCCGAGTTTATCAGGAGTGTTGTGTAGTTTCTAGTGGGTGTTGTAGTTTCTATGTTGGTGAGTTGATTACTGAGTTAATTGCATTTGTATTGTTAATCTGTTGTATTATTTAACAACCGAACAGTTGTTCCGCAGTACTGATGATGTGGATGAAATATGAACAGCTATATGAGGTGAAACCCAATCAAACGAGACTGACGAGCCAGGGAAACGTTGCCTCAATCGAGTTGAACAGTCCGGCTCTATTATTGTTGTGTCCACAAGAGGGCGGTGTTGTGCGTGTTTTAGACAGGGGGGCCGTTTGTCACTGGTCCTCAATACTGTATCTGATCATGAGCTTCATGACTACAGAATTATGTTATTGTCTGAGGGGGGAAGACGGGAGATGCGTTAGGAGGGTAACAGTCCCACAGCTGTGTTGACAACAGGTGGTTCACCCAATCTATTTTTTGGCACGGATAAGTGCCAATAAAACGACAGAAATTAAACGATGTTTACATTCGCGAAATTATCGTAAAATCTGTACAAGAAATGCACTGGCTTACGCAGTTTTTTTTAAACATTGTTCAGTCAGATATTGAAACTGACCAGTTAACCACAGAAATTCTCATAAACGAGTCCTACTTCCTATTCATATGAAGCCTATTTTACTGTGTTCCTCACTGTGGTCTTGGACAACAATGATTTTCTGAAGTGTCAAGTTTTATTCTGTCGTTAAATTTAGTTTCAGATGCTGCGGGTCTCATTCTTTGCTGTTTGTACTCACAGACGGTTCGGTTCGGCACCTCGGTCCTCTTGTAGTTTCCCCTCCCACAGGCTGTGAGACTAAACCACAACTTCTGTCTGCTGAAAATGCTCTAGCGACATCACGTCGAACTGTTCACGGGCCCCTCCTAGTGACCCCTCTGTAAAATGAGCACGAGCAGTATTTCCGTATCTTTTCATATCATATTTTGGTTTCCAGACCAGGAACATATTTTAAAACGCACACTTGTTTTAATAACACATTCATGATTGTTGCTTTTGTCTTTGCCAGTGATTTTTCTACATGACCTAAAGTTATCAGCGTTAGGAGACCGTTCCCTGAAGGCACACGCAATGGCAGAAATCGGCGAAAGAAGGTTCAGACATCGGAGCACCAATAGGTGATTGTGGCTGTTCTTCCTTATTGTTTAAAATCTTTGACCCTGCACTTTAGACATTGAGGGGACGGTGTGGACAAACACTGACCAGCGGCTCACGTTTGTCCCAGCCAGTGGCGGTTCTAGGGGTGGGGCCACAGGGGCATTGGCCCCAGCTGAAATCTGATTGGCCCCCTGAAGTGCCCCTGTCCTGTCACTCATCTGTCCTTTGCCCGAGAGCGATGATCATCAGATTATAGGTGGATGCAATTCCACACCCAAACACTAGTGGCGCCAAATCGGAATGTCCAGAGTGAATAAAGCTTACAGAAGATTTGCACGATCCGGCGGAGAAACTTTTTCTATCGACAACCGATCTACATCATCCAATTGCACACCCGGAGAGCCAACCGCAGTTTTAGACCTGTAGTTCTAGACGTGCCGTAGTTTTAGATGTATGTAACGTAATATCCAGATAGTGTTTTAGTATGTCGCGGGAGCAGATGGAAGAATGATATTTATAAGCAACAATAATATATGATAGATATATGATAATGTCTGAAGGTAATTTTTGGGTTATCGTAATGTTTATGTCATGAAGGATGAATCTGGCTAGCGTTAGTGTGTCTTAGTTCGTTAGTTCTGGCTACCTTTATGATTACTTTGTAGCTACTTCGACTTTGAGAGAAATGCTAGTCCTGCGAACGTAAACTTTTGCCGGGGAGGGGGGGGGGAGGTGGTGGCGAACGTAAAATGGACAAAAATTAGTATTATATTGCGATCGATCGGTCGCCAGTGTTTGCGCCAGAGCGAACTGGTAACTCATTGAATCATAGATATGGATCAGAGGTAAATAAACTAGATTTTTTTTCGGCGTGAGAAATCGGATGTGTGGCGTGTGAGCGAAAAAGCCCAAGTATCACATAATATTTGCTAGTTGCATGCCAATGAAGGTATACGAGTAAAATAAATCACTCCTAACATTCTGGAAACGTATGCTTACTCACTGAAAGCATCCTGACATTATGCAATTTTTGCTGATTTTTAATACAAAATAGCCTATGCCAGTAATCCAGTAGTTTAATTAAAAATAAAATATCTTCAGGAGACAAGCTGTGTGTGTAAATGACAAAATTAATCCAAACTCCCTAAAAGAACAGGGAAAATGAGGCGTACTACTTTTATTTAAATACAAAATGTGGTGTACATTATCGTTTAAAACTTGTCAAATGTTAGAGATTTGGCTAAAACAATTGAGAATCAATGGGCATATTTAACAAATAAACTCTTTATACAATGGATTATTACAATATACAAGCCCCTGAGCCTACGGCATGCATTGGAACTGCTGGTCTAGAACTGCAGTTGGCTGTCGTTAGCTACATTCCGAGCCGCTAGGTGGCGCATGTCTAAAACTACAGCACGTCTAAAACTGCAGGTCTAGAACTGCAGTTGGCTCTCCGGCTGTGCAATTGGATGCATCTCCTACCGATGGCACTTTTGAGGAGTTGGTTGGTAAGTCATAAATCCCTGTTTATTCACAGCTGTCACGTAGCTTTAGTCTGATTAACATTAAATTAAGATGCAAAGCTAACAATAGTTAACAGTAGTGTTAACTGAGGCCCTACTACTAATAAATGTAATGCGAATTCGTGCTCTTCTTTGTAACTTGTGTGTTAACATTAAATATAATGTTTGGCAATGATAGAGAATATAAAAATAAAGGGTCCGTGTCAGGCAGGAATTGAGCAGTTTTTGGCCAAAAGATTGAGCCAGCCATATGCTGAAACAGCAGAGAAAGAGAGAGAGAGAGAGAGAGAGAGAGAGAGAGAGAGAGAGAGAGAGAGCAGCAGAAGACTGTAGAGCAGAGGCTGGTCAGGAGCAGGGCAACAACAGTTAATGCTGTAATGTGTGATAACTTGTAACTTGTGAAATGGCACATAAGTTCACTGAATTCGTACACCTCATAGTGATGATATACCATAACTTTATTCTAATGGCTTACATTTGTATTGGTTCGTATATGACCACATCTACCACAACTCACTATATTTTAAGCTTTCAAGTCTTTCCTTCAGTTTTAAATAAATAATAATGTGGTCTTGTAGACAACATGGTTTCTGCTGAATAGTTTGTGACATATATTTGTGTTTTAGCCACAAACTGGGACAGGACTCTCTCTGATAAGGGCAAGCAGAGTGAAGTTGATGACTTAACCCCCCCCATTCTACTGAGCCACCAGAGTCACCGATCAGTGCAGATCCTACAGGATCTGATGGTAAGAGGCTCTCTTGGAAAGTAATAACTGATTGCGTGTGTATTGTGACACTAGGCTTATGTTAAATAATTTGTCATTTGCTGCTTTCAGACGTCTTCCAGTGTGGTGCACAGAATCCTGTGCAGACGTCAAATGATTGTTCTGCTCCAGTAGGACCTGATGGTATGCTTTTCATTCTGTAAATGGTCTTTAAATTTCAGTGAAATATGCACTCATTCACTTACTGTTGCTGAATGCCATGAAAGTTAAAAGTTGAGGGATATTAACAATTGACTGTGTGCGATTGTGTGCAAGGACGTTGGACAAATACTTGGTCCCTCTATGAATATTGTGGCCCCTTGATGGCCCCTTACTCAGAAAAATCCTAGATTCGCCACTGGTCCCAGCATCTGTCCCCTCAATTACTACACCATAGTATCACACACTACAATACATGCATATACACCAACACCTACACACAACACAGCACTGGGGGTGGAGGGGTGGGAAGGCCTTCCTTCACCCGTTTCCTGCTCCCTGCGAGGAGCTAGCGAGGGACTGGGCTGGTGGCGTCCTGGAACTACTACCGATCCTTGCTGGTCCAGCCATTTGCCCCCGCCGCGGAAGGTGTGTTTGTTTGGATGAATGTGTGTCTTTGTCCTTGTCTCTTTTTGTGTAGGTGGGTGAATGTGTATGTGTTGGGGGGGGGGGGTATATTTGGGTGTGTGTGTATATATTGAGGTGAATGTGTAAGTACATTTGTGGGTGTATACATGTCCGTAAGAGTGTATATGGGTGTGGGTGAATGTGTGTGGGATTGTATGTTTGTGTGGATGTACATGTGTATGTAGGTGTATATATGTGTGAGGGTCTGTATACGAGGGTGAGTGTGGGTGTGTATGTGTGTGTGTGTATGTATGTGTATAAAGATGGGTGTAGGTGTATACATGGTAAGGGTGTATATAAGGGGGTGTGTATATGTATTTAGGGGTGTATACATGGGGGTGAATGTATATATGAGGTTGAGTGTATGTATGAGGACAGCTGGTTCTGGGTCGGGGTCTAGTCGTGCCCGGTCCTCTCCCGGCTGCTCCCCTGTGGTTACTTCTCCCCTCCAGTGGGGCGCCTTGGGGTTTCGGGGCCGGCCTGGTGCTCCGGCGTGGCCGTTGGCCCGCTCCCCTGGGCGGTTGTGGTCCGGGGCGGTTCAGGGGCTCATCGGCGGGAGGGGGACCCTGCCGGGTGGTGGGTGGCTCTCGGGGGCGTGTGGCGCTGGGGCCTTGCCACTGGCCCGTGGTGGGGGAGGGCATCCTGGGGGAGGCTCTGTTTCGTCTGGTTCCCCTGGACCTGCACTCCTTGGCTGGGGGGGCACTGTCCGGGGTCTCCCTCTCCCGCCCGCTGGGGCGGGCATGCGGGGGTCACTGGGATGTGCGGCCCTGGGACTCCACTGCTCCTGAGGGGGCCGTGGGTGGGTGGGATTCCCACTAAAGCACCACCAACTCTGCCCTTTATCAACGAAAGTGCCCTTTTGAAACTTCGTTTTTTTTTTTTTTTTTTGTTATTATTATCATTTTACTGAGGTCGGTTTGAAATGATCTTTTGGAAACCTGAGCGATTAAAAACAATGCCCTGAAATGCGCCACCACCTCGCACACACCTCTCTCTTCCTTTAACACCAGATGCGCTGCAGCAGCAGTTCAGTTCAGCGAGTGGAAGGAAGCGTCTTCAGCACAGCACACACGGTCACAGATAGACTTCTTCTCCCGTGCCCCACCAGCCAGGTCACATACACATCAAGTACAATCGTACCGTTTGCCCTCTAAGCCCAACGTGAAATCATTTTCTTGTGTTGTAAAATGTCTCATACAGCACTAAACTACTAAGCATTTTTAGCCGACTGGTCACCTTATAAACTAGCCGCACTAGCCCAAATCAATGATAGATAACGTGCGGACGACCACATACAAATATTTAAGGTAGAGTTTGCAAATCTATGTGTTAAGCTGAACGTCTTCTGTTGTATAGGTTTTGTTAGGCAACATAAATTACATTCATTTGTGAAAGAAGAAACGGGAAGTTCCCCATTACCTGTGAAAAATGCCCATCTGCATTCACGTAATGACAACACTCAGTAGCCTATAACTCCTTCTCCTACTTTACGGTCTTTTACTGTCTTAATTGTAGGTCTATATTGATTTACTAATTGCAAAATATATGCAACAAGGCCTGCAGACAGTGGAGGGTAAACAGAAGTCACCTGAAGGACATGACTGTATATTGGATATTAATTATATCAGTTGGATGCGTGACTTTTTCTCCATTGAAAACTCACGTTTAGAGAATGTGACAAATAAAAGTCAAATTTCATTCAACATGTGCTTGTAATTTTTTTTATAATGGCGTGTTCCACGTGCGCTAAAAAGTGCCCTTCACCCCCCCCCCCCAGCACTTGCCCCCCAAAATGTCTGTGCACGCCACTGCACTGTATTATACAGAATTGTTATCATTTGATCTGTACATAAAAACAAAATTGTCCTCCATAGATGGGGGGGGGGGGGGGGGGGGGCACAATAAAAAAATAAAATAAATAAAATAAGTAGATAAATAAATAAAGTTTTTGACCCGCACAAACAAACACTTGCATTGAGCATGCCTCATACCTGAATATACAACCAGTGGAGGTCTTAGACCATCTGATCGGGGGGGGGGGGGGGGTGGGGGGGTGGGGGGGGGGGGTGTTCATGCACATGCATGAATACATACACCACCAGCAACGATGACACTAATGCACAGCGAGTAGCTTAAGTTAGTTTTCATAATCTTGCCAGTCAGAGGCAGTATAGGGATTGCAATGTGCTTGTGTGAAATTGTAAGTCAGTAGTGTCCAACTTTGGTCACAGCAATCACAACCCATCCCGCCCCGGGGTTTGTCACCAATTTTGTCCTAATTTACTCCCCCATGCACAATGAGTCACGTGACATTTATAAACCATGCTTATTTCCCACAAGGCCACACTGCACACAAGTAAATGTCACCATGATGCAACTGAAGCTTCACCACAGAAATCAGAACACATCATCAGTTTATTTTAGGTACATGATCTTTTATATTTTGGTTTCAACAACTTTGTCTGATATGACTTGTGCTATGTTGCATTGAAATGCACTTAGGACACTCAAACGATAACTTTACAGTCAAAACAATTAAAACCTAATTTGTCATCTCCACATTTGATGATAAAAGAAAACAAATGTTATGAAGGTCCTGTCAGATGTATAGTGTTGCTTTGTGTTTTTATTGTAATGCATTCCAGACAGACAACCTGGATGAACTGGGGATTATGAGTGGTTGCCCCTGTGTTGTTGACCGTAGCAGATTAAGACTCTGGCTTTGTTCCGCAGATTACCAGATACCTCTGTGACAGAGGATCTAGACACACTGCTGAAAACAGAAGCCAGAGGATCCAGACTGTTGCCTGGCAGCTTGTTTCCGTTTGCTTCCATGTGAGTTACAGGAAGGCTGTGTCCTAAATTCCTGTTTGTGGTGTGCTCCCTCCCTCCCTCCCTCGGGGGACCTCCACACCTCACCTCTGTCAAATTATAGCAGTGTCTTCAGTGTCGTACACATGAACATCTAAAATATGTGTATAACTGACCAGCAGCACTTTCCCTAAAGTCTAGATTTACACCCGAAATATTTTTCAAACATACATGAACTACGACAGCTAGGGTGTTTGTTTGTAAAGGATGTTTCATCCTGTGTGGGATGAGCAAGTTTGTTATACAAGCTAAATACACATTTCCTTTATTTACAGTTTTGCCGATGACCATGTGAGGATTTCCTGAATCACTGCTGTATGTTGTGCCAGTCTTTTGTGCTTGTGGTTGAATGATTTGTGTATTGTTGGATGGGTAGGGTGTGTGTGTGTGTGTGTATTTGAGATGTGGGGAATGAAATAGAACTAATTTGTAGTCCGTGCATTTAAATAAATTTCGTAGTTTAACAATAAAATGTAAATCAGACCTGAGTTGCTTTTTTATATACCATTATCATAATTTGCTTATCGCTGTTTATTGTTGTGTCATGCATGTGCGTGTGTTTGGTTTCCCTAAGAGTTTGTATTTAGCCTAAGAGATTGTCAGTGTTTAACAGAACAGTTCAGTTACTAGAATGTTCCATCTGATGACGTCAGGGTCATTCCACCCTAACTTGAAGGAGGTCCGATAGGCCAGCTCTCTTCCGTAGTGCCTGAGAAGAAAAAACAGAATCAGTTGTTCCATCTATTTCTTCCATCAATGCACAGCAACACAAGCCTCATCAGGATAAGAATCCAGGTTTTAGTCCAGTCCAGGTTTTTATAATTACTGAGGTGAGATGAAGCTCACCTGCAGACTGTTGACGACCTCGTCAAACATGCTCCTCGCTTCTTCAGTCTCCGAGTCCTGGAAGTAATCTACCATACTTATCTGGACCACCATGCTCTTCAGCTTTACACACATGCCTGGAGAGAGGGAGTGATGTCCGGTTAACAGAGATGTGGCGTGTGTGTGTGTGTGTGTGTGTGTGTGTGCGTGGGTGGGTGGTGCTCACTTTTAAAGTGCAGGAGGGCGTTAGCTGTGACGGGGGTGGAGGTGAACACAAGCGTGTGGAGGTGGCGTAGTCCGTCTCTGCACAGCTCTGCTGCCCCCTCCTGGCTCATCTCGCTCATGTGGTCCAGTTCCAGCACACACAGACCCGCACAGTTCCTTACTGGAGAGGGAGGAGCCGTGTCAGGGGGAGGGGCGGATGGAGAGACAGAGATGTGTATAGAGGAGGTGGGGAGATGAAAGAGAAAAAGGAAAAGGAAGGATGTTGAAGGATGATAACAGAAAAGTAGAGAAGCGGTTTCTCGAAACGCATCAGAATTGTCAGACACACAGCCACGCCCATCACTCCCTCACCCAATGAAGCGAGTCCTTGGATTCTGCACCCGGCCCCGCCCACGCCCACCTGTCTCAGGTTAGGCCAGCACCGACCAATCGTCTGCAGGCAGCGGTTACTGAAGCGATTGGGCTGCAGGCTGATTAAGGAAGAGAGACACAGTGCAGGCTGTAAGATGAACTCCTCTTACATTAGCTGAGCGCACGATAGTGGTGTTGCACGAGATGTTTGTCATGGTTCCAGCAGTGCTGGATGCAGGCTGAGGATGATGATGATGACGATGATGATGATGAAGACTCACCATGGCTGCAGGGGTGCTATGAACAAGCTAGTGATGTCGCTGCATCCTGTGCCTAACGCCCACAGCACCTCCTGCCCAACGGGGTCCGATGAGCTCCTGAAATCTCACGACCACCATATGCAAGTTTCACTGGTCACATTGTTTCACGTGGTGTCTGCTCTTCTGTGTATGCATGGTAAAAGATACTGGATGTGTATGTACCTGTAGTAGGGAACCATCATGTGTGCTGTTGTGACTTTTTGTGCAGGTTTTACACTCACCTGTATGTAAGAGTACGCAGTGCTCTGGAGTGACAGCTGACCAACCACAGAGACCTGTCGGTCAAAATGTTGGGGCAATTGGAGATAGTCAAAGACATAAGACTCCGCCCTGCTGATTTTAGCACCGCCTCCAATCCCACTTCCAGACAGCCCCTGCACACAGGGGAATGCAACAAACTTCTTCACGCCTGTGAATGTGCGCGTGTGTGTGTGTGTGCCTTTGCATGTATGTTTGCATGCTTCTGTTTGTGTTTGTATTTGCATGTGTTTGCATTGATCCGTGTGTGTTCACCTGGTGCTCCTCAGATATTCTTCTTTACTCTCTTTCCTGTGACGCACTCGAGCTTTGAGGTTTTGAAGGACAAGAAACTGTGTCTGACTACACCAGTTAGATAGAGACACCATAAACTACACACACACACACACACACACACACACACACACACACACACACACACACACACACACAGACATAAACATAAACATCATTTGAGCATTAGGACACCACTAACTGCCAAAATGCAAATGTGTGTGTGGGTGTGTGTGTGTGTGCACATGCCTGGTAACTGATACAGAACTTTCATACCCTGGATGAGATGCGAGTGTTGTCCAGGGTTACTGTGGTCCATACTGCAGGGTGGTGGGCAACACTCCACCAGTCCGTACACACCTGTACACACACATACACACACAACACTCTACCAGTCCGTACACACCTGTACACACACATACACACACAACACTCCACCAGTCCGTACACACCTGTACACACACATACACACACAACACTCCACCAGTCCGTACACACCTGTACACACACATACACACACAACACTCCACCAGTCCGTACACACCTGTACACACACATACACACACAACACTCCACCAGTCCGTACACACCTGTACACACTCACACACACAACACTCCACCAGTCCGTACACACCTGTACACAAACACACAACACTCCACCAGTCTGTACACACCTGTACACAAACACACAACACTCCACCTACAAACCTACATACTTGTAGCACTCACACACACATACACACAACACTCCACCAGTCCGCACACACCTGTAGCACTCACACACACATCAAAAGTTAATTATCCCAAGCCAAACTCTATAAATCACACAAAAAAAGATTAGATGACAAGCAAACACACACACACACTCACCTGTGCAGCAGTGAGGAGGGAACGTGTGTCCAGGTAAGTGAAGACACAGAAAAGCCACGCCCTCATCCTCATTCGCTCAGAACACATCATCGGTTCGCCGGGACTGTTGTCATGGTGACGAGTCAGGCTGCGGAAGCTGTGCTCTGTGCGGGACCAGCACCACATCAACACTCATCTCCTGAAGCTGGACCACATTCAGCAACGTGTCCATCGATGCTGCTGGGCACTATACTGTGTGTGTGTGGGTGCATCTGCGTGAAAGTGTGTGTCTACATCGCCGTGTGTTACCCGGCTTGCTGTACTCCTGGGACTCCGTGGTGTAGACAGACCAGCTGTCCGACTCGTCCTCGGGCCCCGGCTGTGTGGGGGGGGTCCAGCAGGGAGACGGAAGGGCCCCCTCCCTCTCTGGCCCCCCGGGGCCTCCACACAGCATATGGCAATAACGCGTCTCCGGGGGGGTCCTCGCACGTCTCCACTCCCCCTCACACCCCCATGACCCCAGGGACAGCGTCCTCGTCCTCCTGCCGGTACCGCCCCTGCATGGAGGACACACCAGGGGGGACACAAGTCTAGTTCTGCATGCTCAAGTGTCTGCCAAGCCCAGCCAGACTCCAGACTCCACCATCATTCTTGTGGTGCCTCTGCAGAGACGTCCACACCCACACGTCCTCCTCGTGTTCCTTACATCCCAGAATCTACGCAGGAAGCCTTACATTTTGAACGAACGAACAAATATACTGTTCAGAAATCATCTTTTGTACACTGGGGAAGTAATAAACTGCTCGGTGTTTATTATTCTTGTGTTTTAATAAACTCTGTGTTTCTCATAAAGGCCCCTGAGTGTACAGGTCAGGTCAGGGGAAGTAACAAATGACAAGATGACTCAGTTTGACCTGGTCTGTATTCTTCATGTTTATAAATTATACTATTTTGTGTTTGTTGTTCATATAACCGATGTACCATCTACAAATTCTTTTCTGACCAGTAATCACTGGCTACACCAGCTCCATCAAAATAATGTTTCGTTTCCATTCACAGATAGTGATCTGCACAAATCTTGAAATACACGTGAACAACAATTAGCTATTGAAGGAGTAATCATCAAGGTAATACTGCAGTAGGGTGGCCCAATAATCGACCGCTAAATAACGGACTGCTACAGCCCTGCACACGAGTGGATCACAAAAGTGGTTTTGTGATCAGGAGCAACTGAAAAGTACCAGCATGTTTAGTGTGTTATAATGATTCCTGTACTGAGACGCCAGACCTACCTGGTCATGTGACTGTCCCAGGCATCACGGGGAGTGTAGCAGCACCTGGAGACGCCCGACATGCTGGAACTCCTCTGTCAGGGACGGGACGGGCCCAGAACTTAGTCAGGATGTTCTAGAGCTTCATGTTCCACAGTTACGAGAGCCACTCATGAGCTACACGCAGATCTAGGGCCTACCTGGTGCATGACCCCGGGGCCGCAGTAGACTGGCCCCCGGGGAGAGGCGGAGCCAGCGGGCGTGTGGGCGTGGAGGTCCTGCAGACGCCTCTCCGCACGCTCCGCCCTCTCCAACAGATCCTCGATGAAGCCCTGGAGGCGGAGCTTAGCGCCTGCTTCCCTGAATGCGGTCTGTCTCACAAACCTGTCCAGCTCACAGACCTCTCTGACACACACACACACACACACACACACACACACACACACCGGTCTGTCTCACAAACCTGTCCAGCTCACAGACCTCTCCGATACACACACACACACGTGCGCACACGCACACATACAAGCTATTTGTGCCCATTCTATTTTGGTACGTGTATCCAAACATTACACTGCCTCAGGAAATTCTCTACACTGACACTGCAAAAAAGAACAACCTTAAACAACCTATCTATCCTCAAACAACCCTATCTACACAATCACTGCAATTACACACACATACGTGAACACAATCACATCACAAATCTATTCATCCGAGTTGTGTTTCTCCCACTTTCTTTTTGGAAGGTCATATAAGAGCATATTCGTGAGAACATGCCCCCCCCCCCCCCCACGAGGCATGAGCCCTTAATGCGCCCCTCTCACAAGACCATTACCCATGTTGCACTGGGATCCTGTTCCACACAGTACAATAAGGTCAGCCTCAATATTGACCAATACGACACATCTAATCCAAAGCTGTTTTACAAAATCTTGCTGTCATGTTGCCATTTCAACAGGGCCAATATGACTTTTTAACGGCTTCTCATATACAAATAAAGATGAGAAACACGATTTCCCTCTCACACACACCCACTCACTCTCTCTCTCTCTCTCACTCTCACTCTCACTCTCTCTCTCTCTCTCTCACACACACACACACACACACACAAATACACACACAGACACACACACACACACGCTCCACTCTTACTGATGCTTGAGGTCAAGCTGCTCCTCCCTCTCCATCAGCTCCTGCCTCAGGCTGGCCAGCATCTCCACGGAGGCGTCCACCTGCCGGGCCAGCTGGGCCGCCCTCTCCTCCGCCTGCCGCCTCTCTCCCTCCATCCTCTCTCCCTCCAACCTCGCCTCGCTCACCTCCACGCTCCTCCACTTCACCTCCTCCTGCAGCACTGCCAGCCGGGCCACCAGCCTCTCCTGGACCTCCAGGGCCAGCCGCTGCAGCCGGGCCTCAACCGCCAGCCTGCCCAGCCACGGGGCTCCGAGCTGGGCCAGGCCTCGGCCCGAGGCCTCCTCCCCGCCCCCGCGCCCGGAGCTCACCGCCACAGTTACCATCGGAGAGAAAGAGGGAGAGAAAGGAGGAGAAGGAGGAGGAGGAGAACACCCCTGGACCAGGAGCTGGCCGAGTGGACCGGCGCAGGAGGATGGCAGACTCAGTGCCTCCAGAAGCTCCAACGATGAGGGGTGGGTCCTCTCTGTGCTCCCCAGGGAGGAGCGCTGATGCTGGGAAGGAACAGCCTTCAAGGGAGCCTCTGATCTCCGTCTGGGGGGGAGACAGATCTTCTGACAGGCGTGGCTGCAAGTCTGAAGATCTCCACAGTCAGGACAGTACACTGACACTTCAGTGGCGGTTGACATTGTGAGAGTACTACAGAAACACAAACAAGTTCAGGACATTAGAATATCGTGTGATATATTTATTCTATGGTAATAGTATATATTACATTATATGAGTTTGTTTTCACAGCCAGTGATGGCGGCAATGCGAGGAAATGGGGCAGTGTGGAGTAATAATTAGGTCACGCTATGCGCTGTTCAGCGCCGTGTGGGTGTGGTGGTACCTCCCGCCCTACACACACACACACACACACACACATACACACACACACACACACACACACACACACACACACACACGCGCACACACACACACACACACACACACACACATCGCCTGTTTGAAGCTGAACGGTCTTAAGTAACACACTTTCCCTCGTTTCCCTCTCGCGCTCTCCATCTACGAGTCAATTATATATCGAATGCATTATGCAATCAGACACGCGCTCTCTAAGTCACGTATTAATAAATCATGCACCGGATAGCCCTTCCTTTCACATGCGATTTGCACAGCTCTGTATAGGACATTTTTTTTACCTTCGTTTTGACTATTAACTAACTTATTCAGCTTAATCGTCACTGTGTCATCCTGTGATATCTGTGTGGGTGCGCACGCGTCTGTGCGTCTGTCCGTGTGAAAATGTGAAGTGAACTGCGAGAATTTAGACAGCGGCGTGTGTTAAGTGCACGCGCTCTCCCGGACAGCGCGTCACGCACGCTAGAATGGCATGCAGACAAAGCCCGTGCCATCTCATATGGCCTGGTGGCACAAGACCTTGATCAAACCTCTCCAGGTCCTTGAGATATCATTACAATAAGTAAATCATCAGATAAATATCATCTACAATAAGTAAAACCGCTCCGTTTCCGTCTGCAGTGAACAATGTCTTTTCCATTTGTGTATAATACACAGACTGCAGCGTTAAGTGCGTTCTACACATCATACAGTAATTACATATACATCGTGCAGTGTGTTACAGCACAACGCATTTACGTTACTCTAAATACTCACAAACGGAGGAAATATTGGGAGGAACTGACCGGTCAGATTGCCTGTGTAGTTCACCTATTCGAAAGCGGTTTGTCCTGTATGTCCTGTATGGACAACGAGACCCAGCCCAATCGAACTCACCCTCTTCAGAAAAAACCACTAAACTATTTCTCGTGAGCTAATCGGACTCCCGCTTAATCACGGATCTGTGTAAAACTGGACACATACTTAGTGTTCTTGCATAGTCCAGCAGCGAAAGCAGAGTCCTCAGACACGTCAAGTGACGGCGATGGCTCCGGAACCACTGATACGTCCCTCCGTTGCTCCGCGCGCGTCTCAACCTAGTTCGAGTCTCGGAACCGTTCGTGACGTCACTGCGTGGCCAAACGTGCGCGCGGTCGGTTCGTTACACGGTGGAAATAAACGGCAGTTTAAAATGGAAAAGCCGCAGGATCACGTCGCACGCTGGAAAACACGCGCCTGGATGGAGCTACCTGTGATTGTAAGGTTCTGTCCTAAATTCGCGAGGTGTGAATGTGGGTCCTTCCAGAAATATAACATTGATTCAACAGATATGTTCATATCGATTAATTAAAAGTGGACGAGATTACAAAACGAATGTATAATTTTAGTTATGGTCTAAGATACCTGTACAGAGCAGCCGCATGTTAAGTTGCCACATTTTGTCAGTTGTGATTTTCACCCCAATCGAAATTTGTCCTCTGCATTTACCCATCTGTGGAGTCAGAATACACACACACACACACACACACACACACACACACACACACACACACAAACTAAACAACTAAAACTGACAAGGAAGGCCTACTAGTTACGCTTGTGTATTTTATTCGTACTGATATTAGTAGAATAATAACGACCCTGACTTAATAGACAAGAGACTTAACACGCTGAAAAACGTGATTACTGCAGGAGCGACTAATTAACCCACTCACTCACTTGTATCCAAGCCTAATAATGCATATGATGTCGCGCTTGACGTTGTCGTGTTATATCGTGTTAGACTGATATAACACGCAGGTTCACGCAGCTGGTCGAGGAGGCTTTTTAAAGGCGGTGACAGTGAGTCAGAATGTTTATCAGTAAATAACATTACCATGTCGGAACTAACATTCAATCTGAGCCAATCAGCGGATCGAACAGCAAGTCCAATTTGAACCCACGTTATTTTAAAACGCACACGCATATGTTTGTGGTAAATTTCATGGAAATTACTTTAAAATTCTAATTGTTTGCATTGTGGTTAATGTAATTGTTTAATACAACTTGAATGATTTGGCCAGGCCATAGGTTCAGAGATACATATCAACCTCGCAGCTGCGTAACACTGTCGTATTGGAACAGTAGTTTCCTGTTGAATGCTGTCGGTAATCATTCGAATTTATCACTGAATTGTTTCCTGATGTTCGCTGGTCAAGATCAGATCCGATTCTTCCTGCCTGTATTTGCGCTTGTGTGCTTGTAAAAAGTAAAAGTCAGTTGTGTTTGAATTTTTGCGCATGTGTGTTCAAAAAATCCATTCAAATGTAATCAATAAATACTTCATTTTATTTCAAACATTCAATATTTCCTTCAAATATCCATAAGGCTTTAAACAGCGTGGCATTGCACAATAACGTGTTCGTTTGTTTTAAAAGGCAAATAGACGATAATATTTAAACAACGACGGCTATCCACAGATAAACAGCCGTAAATATATGCACAACTAAGTGTGCTACTGCGACTCAACTACTATGTTGATGTTTTCATCTGCATTTGGTTCGCATGAACCAGTCAAGCATATTCCATTGTCAAAAGTTGAATATAGGAATTTTGATAAAACCTATAAGAAGATATATGTATCTTATTTTCATCTGAAAATTAACAGTAGAAAAATACAGTCAAAAATATACAAATATAGTTTTCTTCAGTGTGGATAATACACTGCAATGTATCAAAATAAAACAGTGAGACCATAGAAAGTTTGATAAACAGATATAAATCACAAGTGCATGCCAACATGGTCTAGTAGTGTCAATCATGTCGAACTGAATAAAACATGCAGGTCATTTAAATTACGGCAAAAAACGAAATTCTAGCGCCCAGCTAATGTTTAGAGTCACTCTTTCTGCGTTAGAGCAAAGACCTCGTCAGAGCAACGACAGTGCAGAATCTGTCCATCGGAAGTGCTGAAAATCATGCCGCGTTCTCTATCCGTTCTTCTTCTTCCGCATCCCATCCTCATAACTGATCGACACATTTCTCACCATTTCAAACACCTTCGGCCTCCCTCTTGCTTGAACCTCTTACCAGCTCAGGCACGCGAGCTGTACTTGACGTCAACAATCAGCTTTCTTATAGCGAGTGAACATAACAGGTCAGGAACTACGGCGCGCGCGCGCTCATGCAAGTCCTGGCAAGGAGAAAGCGCACGCGGCTAGGAGCTCCGTCTTCTGCTGCATCCTCTCGCGCTGCTTGAGATGCACGCGGCCGTGCCTCTTCCTCTCGTCGCTTCTCGCGAAACGGCGTCCACACACGTCACACGAGAACGGCTTCTCCCCGGTGTGCGTGCGCATGTGCGTGGTCAGGTGGTCGCTGCGGCTGAAGCAGCGCATGCACACGCGGCACTGGAACGGCTTGTGGCCGGTGTGGATGCGCACGTGGCGGTTCAGTTCGTCGGAGCGGGAGAAACGGCGATCGCAGTTCTCCACGGGGCAGCAGAACGGCTTCTCCCGAGCGGCGCCTTTCCTGGTCGTGGACTTGCTCGTCTGGGTTCGGCCTTTGGTCGTTAAAGTGTTGGAGAAAAGCAGCGAGTCCAGCGCGTCGGCCAGCGCGGTGGAGGAGCCCAGGTCGAGCACTTGGGGGAAGGATCTATAGACGGTGTTCCCGTGCAGGGCGGAGGGTGCGGCGGCTGTAATCTGGGCGATGAAGTTAGGTGATGCGTTCAGTGGGCTCGGCACGTTTTGCGCGCATTCATCTAAATAGAGTGGCTCCTGTTTTATCCAAGTGTCCAAAGTGGCCGTGGAGTCCGTCTCGGGGCAAAGTGGAGAGAGCAGGTCGATGATGTCGTCCAGGTCCGCGTCCTGGTTGTCTGACATATTAAACTCGTCAAACAGGTCGCTGCCGTGGCAGCTACTGTCCCACTCTTGCTTAACAGTCACGGGGAACTGTTGCTGCAGACTCACGACGTCCATAAAGTCATCGGTGGAGTCGTTGCAAAACGGCTCCGGTGAGCCGAGAGAAGGCGTGGAGCTCCCGGTGGAGCCCACTGATTCTTGGCGGAAGAGCGCGCTACCGCGGGAGTTCTCGCTCGGTACGACGGGGAAAAAGTCCTCGTGGCGGATCGCGAAGTCTGGATTTATGGAGCTGCCGACGATTTCCGTGATCATGTTGAGGAGAGTGTCCGCGCTGCATGGCGCAGCCTCGGTGTGGAAACGGCCGACATATCCCACTGGAGACGGAGGCAGCCCGTCGCTGGAGCATTCGCCGTGGTCCAGCAGAAAATCAGAATCAGGCTCAACTTTAGGTTTCAGCAGCCCACAACCTGGGAGGGAGGGAGCTGGAGGAAGAGAGAGAGAGAGAGAGAGAGAGAGAGGTGTCATTACATAAGCTTGCGCCGACTGATGCATATATGACTCACTGCCTTCGGTCTAACATGATCAGCACATCAATTCAATTATTGCAGTATAGGTTAATAACCAGATATGCCTACATATTTTATAAAACAGGTCCTATATCGCATTTTTGACCGGATTACGTTTAATTTTCGTTATGATTTAAAATAATTTCTTAAATGTAACGTACAAATTTGGCTGAAATGTCACAACGCACTTACCGGTATGGTGCTCGGTCTGAGCAGGTCGCTGGGTCTCGAGGGACTCCTGTGTGGCGTTCTCTGTCACTGCGCAGAGGAAATCCAGCGCGCTGAAGTCCACGGTATTGAACATGTTTTCTTCTTACTGGTGCCGTTACAAGGAGAAGCTTGTGTTTTCAATGCCGTGCAAAAATTGTATTGCAATCCACGAGTCAATAAAGAATATCACTTCCCCCAGAGTGTAAAATAGTGAACCTCCGGTTTATGTTACGGGATTCCCGTTCCTGTAAAGTGCAGATCGTTTAGCTCTTCGGTTTCTGTTCCCGTCGCTGTGTTTACCGGAATCCCTCATCCCCCTTTTATACGGTTTGGCTCCACCGGGGCTCCGCCTTCCCTGTCATCTACGTCGACAGGAGGATTCCCTGCCGTGTATTGACTTCGGTCAACTCCTGCCCATAAATGGGCAGAGGATGTGACGGGGTTCCCCTCCGAAAATGGGCACGGGACTGTGACGTAGAGGCGATTTTCCTGAAGACCAATGCGGAAAAATGCTCAGACTGAACTCTTTGTGAATGGAGGGCGGCCATAACGTTGGCATCGGAACGCCGTAATGGCAAATATCTAGCGAAAATTATTTATCTGATGGGAAATAAAGCTCAAAAGCCAACCATCACTGCGTGCGAGAGAATGTAGGTAATGTCTTCAAAATCCAAGCCCTTTAAAACCCAGAATGAAGTTAGGTAGAAGCCATGAAAAATTTGATACCTGTATGTGTTATAGTGTTAATAATAATTATTATTATTATATTAACAAATACAGCAGACTAGTCTTTATCAACAAGTTCTAAGTCTAAGCTGCAGAAGCTTCTTGCACCAGCCTCCACGAAGAGAAGCATTCAGCACCGTGGACAGCGCCCATAGAGAAACAGACGCACGCGAGTTCCGAACATTCCTTTGCTGTCTGTTGGAATTAGTATGCACGTTTACATATTTTCTCAGTATAGTTTCACTTCATTTTGTTATATCGCTAACTAGCTATTGTACCGTGTATGTATTTGATGATTGTTTTATGCAGAAAACAGAAACTACTGTTAGTTGTATTATTACACGTAACAAAAAATTATAAGAAATAACTTTCTTTCTGTGTGAATGTTTTTTCACCCGAATCATTTTAATGTCACTCAAGAGTGTACTTTTACTTTAATGACTTTCTTGGTTTTGACATTCTTGTTGATTGGCTTAATATCTGTATAAGTACCATTAATGTGTTCATTTTAAAGTTTTTCATTATCCTATACTAGTTTGATAGCATACGATTCTAAGTGGATAATAAAGTTTTTGTTTGTTCTGAGTGGTTATTACTGCTCCCTGTTGTCCATGCTTGATTACATACAGAAGTGTCTCAACACAGAATCCACTGAAGAGTCTCGTTGCACACACAGGTAGCAGTTCCTCACATTACTGTTGCTCTTCAACCAGCATGGCCTCTTTTATGCTTTGTTTCTTAGTTTGACCACCCACATAACTTTGGTCACACCTCCCACTTGACATCTCACAGATCTGTTGTTCGTCAGGGGATTCCCTTGTACCAGAGAGACCAGATTGAATTTTCAAATACCTCTCTGGTTATTTGATTTCCTTAAACCTGTTGCATTTTAAAACTTGTACTGAACAGGTTATTCTCAGGACTTAGGGGACTGTTACAGTGTATGACAATTTAGTATCTAGTATTTATATATCTTCAGGAAACTGGCTTTAGTTGATTTTTAGTATGCATTATTTGTGAACAATTTAATACTAATATTATGCTATTTACTTAGGAGGATAAATCCTCATATGATTCTTAATATTTCCCAGTTCCATGGAGCACTGAGACATTGTAAGACCACACACTCATCACAGGGACATGTAAATGTGGATTGTAGGAGTAATGGAGAACAGTGTATTTATTGTAATGTATTTTAATAGGCTATATGTAAATAAAGTATGTGAATTCTTTGAGCTGGAGATGTTGGTGTCAGTATACTATTGCTCTGTTGATTCAAGTGTTAAATGCTCTAAAATTAATGTGTAATAAAAGACATATTAAGAATAATAAACACTTATGTATTATTAATCAAATAGTAGTATTGATAATATCACTGTAATATTGGTGTAATCAGAAAATAAAAATAAAAGTCTCGAAGACCGTGTACACTGTAAATGCTCATATTTTATTATTATTACTTTTATTTGTTGTGTATAAACATTCAAATTATTATTAATAACAACAACAATAATAACAAGAACATAAAAATAGACATAATAAAGGAATTGTTATTCGACACTGCTTATTTTCTTTGCGGTCTCTAATCTTTAAAGTGAAAGTCGCCATTTTTGTGACACAGTTCTGATTCCGGATATAGACCAAAAATGGCACTGCCCATAAGTAAGAAGCACGTGACCTTCTCATATTCTCTCTCTCTCTCTCTCTCTCTCTCTCTCTCTCTCTCTCTCTCTCTCTCTCTCTCTCTCTCTGGCACGTCTCATAATTGAGTTTGAGTGAGTCTCCGAGGCGTAGGCGCGCGCCAGGGTAGCCCGTCCCCGTTCCAACAGGCTGTCAAGCACGAGGCATTCCCCGCACCTCCCAAAATACCAGCGCCTACGGAGCGCGTGCCTGCCAACCTCTCCACAGGCGGAAGCTACAGAATATGAATGTCAGCTCGCCTCTGCATTTAGCGACCCCGTTTGGCGGATGTGGTTATCTTTCTCGCGGTAAAAAATAGATATATTGTCTGTTTATCAACCATGCTAACTTTTGGACTTTTTGATAATAGATCGCAATTATACAGTCATGGTCATTCAGCCTACGTAACACGCTACATTCAGCTGAAAGTATAAGTAAACTAACAAGTAGATTTGCTAGAGCCACCCACGGCATCTCTCCCGAAACGGCTCAGTCTAGCCTTTACGAACTTCTTTTACTGCAAAAACATTTCTAATGCACTCCCAGTAATGAAAATGTATCCTGTATTCCCGCGTTCAGACTCTATATTCCAAAAACACATCAGGTAATTACTGGGAGAGGATAATTTCATTTTTTACTGTTAAGTGCTGATCTGAAATAATTTTTCATTTCTTTTGCTGATTGACAGGGTTAGCGTTTCAGCTAGTGAGGTCGGTCTTACATCAGCTTCAGTCTGCCCTTGAGATGAGTATGAAGACTGAGTAAGACGACCTGGCGTACAATCACAGTGTATCTGTCTGTGCTCCATGCAAGTGTCTGAGCCTCTCTGACACTCTGAGTTATATTTAGTGCTCAAAGATTCATTCTTTCAGAACTGTTTGGCACTTTCTCTGTGGTATGTGTGTGTGTGTGTGTGTGTGTGTGTGTGTGTGTGTGGTCTTGGCAAAGACACGCACAGGAGCTTGACTAAGGGACTTGTCATGATCGTGCGTCGAGATCCACACTGCTCAGCCAACTCAGGCTGAAGAGTGTCTGTATCTCACCTAACAGAGAGGATGGTGTAAGGTGGCGGTAACAGTAGCATGTTGGGTCCACTTCCCAGGGAGCACACACAGTCACACCGATAAATAATTCACTCTGGATAAAGGCATCTGTCAAGTTCCATAAATGTAAACTTAAAGCACACACACACACGCACACACACACACACACACACACACACACACACACACACACACACACACACACACACACACACACACACACACACAAACATATATGCACAGGCATGTGCACACAGACTCACAGACACACGATTTCGTATTGTTGCTCGGCCTTGGGTATTCAGCAGAGGACAGTGCTCAGGGTCAGCTGGGACACTAACATGCCAAGATGCATCATGGGAAAACTATAAAACTGCATCTAAAAATGATCCAAACTCCAACGTCTGGATTGTATTATCATGTAACTCTTATATGCAGTTTCGTAACTGTGTCAAATTACCTTGCACTAAAGACCGCTGTGTTATGTCTGATAATACAGCAGGACCTTGACGTGATTAGTGGTGTGTTAAGACATCAGACAAAGAGGCAGTTAGAGAAATGCGTCTGCTCCGTCAGCAGGTCAGACCTCGGCCATCAGTTTTATCAGAACGTAAACGTCTGTTTTGGTGACCCTCAGCTTTTGTGTGATTGGTCCTTCCTCCCTTTCTGGTTCAAGTCTTTATAAACACAGAGAGACACAGTTTGCTCTCTTCCTGGCACAGCACCACTACACGCATTTCACCACGTTCACCTACATACACGGCAGTCATATTGAAGCAGAAATATTTGTGTACACTTACAACTATGACTTGGTGATATAGTCTGCACTTCCATCCGCATCTCTCTCTCACACACACACACACACCTATTCACTATGGACACCATCGAGAGCTCGGGACCCGAGAGCGGTAAGTGACATCTGACATATTTTACAGGAGAGCGCAAATCACTTTCAGTCATATATTGTTCTTTGTTTGTTTATTAACTTGTTTCTAAAATTTATTCAAAATTGCTTGTATTTGATCTGTATTTGTTCTTTTTAGTCATTAGAGCGATTTCATCCAGAGTTAAAATTTTATATGAACCAAAGTAAAGCCCTCGATGCAATCTATTTAATGCCAAAATGTACATTTTCCAAAGTATTTCACCCAAAATTTCACTAATGCCCTCTTCTGTTTCCAAGCCCTGGTGACACCGTTCACTTCTCCGGTGACTCTGGTACTGTGTTGCTCTTCTGCCGTACTGGTCCTGATTTTGGCCAAATGCATGCTGGGATGGTGTCGGTCCTCCACGGGTGGCGCTCCCCTTCCCAGCCTGCCCAGGGTGCCCGTGCTGGGCAGCCTGCTCCACCTGCGCTCGCCCCTCCCACCGCACCTCCTCTTCACGGGGCTGGCCCGCAGGCACGGGCCTCTCTTCGGCCTGCACGTGGGGCCCCACCGCACGCTGGTGGTGAGCAGCGTGTCCCTGGCCAGAGAGGTGCTGCTGCACAGGGGCAAGGACTTTGCCGGTCGGCCCAAAATGGTGAGGGCGTCTGCTGAAGTTCTGTGGTGTCATGATTTCATAAACGTGTACGAGATTGGAGCAAGACTTGAACTGCACCATGATGTCATAGACAAGTGCTTCCTCTTTAAAGGGTGCAGGTTTGAGTTTAGTAAGAAGTGTCTTAAAATGATTGATCTTAAAGTATGCATGTGCAGGAATTCTTGCTGAACAGCAAGCACAAATGTTCCTCTGACGTCCCATGGGAACCTTAGAGACCGCTGTGTGTCTGAAGGAAAACAACCAAACAAAAGTCTGCTCGCTAACGTTTAAACCGCTCGAAACATTCTTTGAGTTGTTTTCATTTATTTGCAACAAAACCGAGCTGGCTGCAGTATTTTCCATCCAAGTAAGGGCTGCTATCTTTCCAGCACACGCCCCCACCCCCACCCAGCGTCCTCCCCCGCCCCCACCCAGGGTCCCGCCCCCACCCAGTGTTCTCCCCCGCCCCCACCCAGGGTCCCGCCCCCACCCAGCGTCCTCCCCCGCCCCCACCGTCCTCCCCCGCCCCCACCCAGCGTCCTCCCCCGCCCCCACCCAGGGTCCCGCCCCCACCCAGCGTCCTCCCCCGCCCCCACCCCCCCGTCCTCTTTCATAACCTTGTCCGTTGTGTGTTTTGTCAAGGTGACCACGGAGCTGTTGACGAGGGGAGGGAAGGACATCGCGTTTGCAGACTACACTCCACTGTGGAGGACTCACCGCCGTCTGGTCCAGTCCTCCTTCACCCTGTTTGGAGAAGGTTCCAACAAGCTGCAGACCATCGGTACACACACACACACACACACACACACACACACACACACACACACACACACACACACATATACACCCACAAAAGGCACATTGTTCATATTGATATAGTACAAACTGTTTATGCATGGAAAAGCTTTATTTAAATTCCTCACACATGTTTTTGTGTCTGCAGTATTGGAAGCTGCAGAGAGTTTGTGCGCTGACCTCCGGTCCTGTAGGGGGCAGTGTGTGGATCTGAGTCCCATCCTGATGCGAGCTGTCACCAATGTAGTGTGCAGGCTGGTTTTCAATTCCTCCTACCGTCCCCATGACCCCGAGCTCCAGCAGGTCATGGACTACAATGATGGCATCGTCCAGACCATTGCGCGTGGAGGCCTAGTTGACATCTTCCCCTGGTTACAGGTTCTGGAACATTGGACATCTTTATAATTATATAACAATTCTGCATCACGGTACCATCTGTAAAAGCTGACAGTCCTTAAACGTAACGTCCTTCATCTGAATTCCAATATAATAGCCTAGTATAATTTTTTGCAGTATTGATCATCTCTACAAATGTAGTCTTTTTAATTAAGACTAAGAATAAATAAGGCAGTGGATGTGTGTGTGTTGTTGGGGCTTAGAATTGCTCTCTTCAAAAAGGCAATGTGTAGTTTGATCAGATGGTAAGAGACTTAGTATGAACCCTCCTGATTGAGAGCAGTAAACAAAATGGCATCTTGCATTTTTACAGATTTTCCCCAACAAGGACTTGGCTAAGCTGAAGGAATGCGTGTGTATCAGAGACAAACTACTGAGTAAGAAACTAGAGGAACACAAGGTATAACATGCACACACACACACACACACACACACACACACACACACACACACACACACACACACACACACACACACACACACACACATACACACACACACACATACACACACACACATATACACACACACACACACACACACACACACACACACACACACACACACACACTCACACACACACACACACACACACACACGCGCACACACACACACACACACACACACACACACACACAGAGGACGTGTGCGCACACACACACACACACACACACACACACACCTAAGCAAATACAGACAAACTGCTTATATTGTAGTGAGTTGAGTGTTAGATGTAAGACAAGCACATCACTGTGAGTCATTTACTTCTCGCTGGCTTTAAAGTTTTTCTCATTTGTAATCATTTAAATGAGAGATCTCACTGTTCAACCCTGGCAGTTGACCCTTACCCCTGGCGACCCCCGCGACCTCCTGGACGCACTCCTGATTGGTCAGAGAGGGTCAGGTGGGGACATTACCGATGACCACGTTCTGATGACGGCGGCTGAAGCGTTCGGAGCTGGAGTAGAGACTACATCCACAACTTTACTGTGGACTATAGCATTCATACTGCACCACCCACAGGTACATCCACCCAGACCTGTACATTCATACTGCACCACCCACAGGTACATACACCCAGACCTGTACATTCATACTGCACCACCCACAGGTACATCCACCCACACCTGTACATTCATACTGCACCACCCACAGGTACATACACCCACACCTGTACATTCATACTGCACCACCCACAGGTACATACACCCACACCTGTACATTCATACTGCACCACCCACAGGTACATACACCCACACCTGTACATTCATACTGCACCACCCACAGGTACATACACCCACACCTGTACATTCATACTGCACCACCCACAGGTACATACACCCACACCTGTACATTCATACTGCACCACCCACAGGTACATACACCTACACCTGTACATTCATACTGCACCACCCACAGGTACATACACCCACACCTGTACATTCATACTGCACCACCCACAGGTACATACACCCACACCTGTACATTCATACTGCACCACCCACAGGTACATACACCCAGACCTGTACATTCATACTGCACCACCCACAGGTACATCCACCCAGACCTGTACATTCATACTGCACCACCCACAGGTACATACACCCAGACCTGTACATTCATACTGCACCACCCACAGGTACATACACCCAGACCTGTACATTCATACTGCACCACCCACAGGTACATACACCCAGACCTGTACATTCATACTGCACCACCCACAGGTACATACACCCAGACCTGTACATTCATACTGCACCACCCACAGGTACATACACCCAGACCTGTACATTCATACTGCACCACCCACAGGTACATACACCCACACCTGTACATTCATACTGCACCACCCACAGGTACATACACCCACACCTGTACATTCATACTGCACCACCCACAGGTACATACACCCACACCTGTACATTCATACTGCACCACCCACAGGTACATACACCCACACCTGTACATTCATACTGCACCACCCACAGGTACATCCACCCACACCTGTACATTCATACTGCACCACCCACAGGTACATACACCCACACCTGTACATTCATACTGCACCACCCACAGGTACATACACCCAGACCTGTACATTCATACTGCACCACCCACAGGTACATACACCCAGACCTGTACATTCATACTGCACCACCCACAGGTACATACACCCACACCTGTACATTCATACTGCACCACCCACAGGTACATCCACCCAGACCTGTACATTCATACTGCACCACCCACAGGTACATACACACAGACCTGTACATTCATACTGCACCACCCACAGGTACATACACACAGACCTGTACATTCCCATGCAGACATAGGACATGCTGTGTGTGTGTGTGTGTGTGTGTGTGTGTGTGTGTGTGTGTGTGTGTGTGTGTGTGTGTGTGTGTGTGTGTGAAGGTGCAAGAGCGTCTTCATGCTGAGCTGGATGAGTATGTGGGTAGGCACCGCCCCCCTGCTTTGAGTGACAGGACCAACCTGCCATTCCTGGAGAGTGTTCTGTGTGAGGTGATGAGGATCCGCCCCGTCAGTCCTATCCTTATCCCCCATGTCGCTATGCAGGACACCAGGTAACCATGGCAATGCCGCAGTAATCACAGTTGCCAAAGAAAAGGACAAACTTCTGGTTACCATGGAGATAGACAGTTACGGGCGTGACTAGAATGTCAGCCGCAGGTCCAAATACTCGCCAGCCGCTAATGATCCTGCTGGTTTAGAGGAACTTAAACTGCAGTTCTGGCCCTTTAGCTGCACTGTTGTAGTGTTGCACTGATGGTATAAACATCTTCACCTACATATAACATCTGTCACTGTGTGCAGTTTAGGGGGTCACGCCGTCTCCAGAGGAACAAGAGTTTTGGTGAACATGTGGGCGATACACCACGACCCCAAACACTGGGACCATCCGGACCGCTTCCTGCCGGGTACCACACCACGCTGTCTA
Organism: Brachyhypopomus gauderio; assembly: GCF_052324685.1. Lineage (NCBI taxonomy): Eukaryota > Metazoa > Chordata > Actinopteri > Gymnotiformes > Hypopomidae > Brachyhypopomus > Brachyhypopomus gauderio. The sequence goes on along the minus strand of NC_135231.1, from coordinate 7,782,999 downwards.
GACACCAGCAAGACACACCGCACACAACATGCACACGGCTATTATGGGTTATTCGGACCTTCTAGAACTGACGAAATCTCAACATAGATGCATAGATGACACAGCTTGTTAGATAGCTAATAAAAACTTTAGGGTATATAATGAGACACATCGTATGACCAGGAAAAGTCTTGTTGTCAAACTGCGTTTTGTTAATGCTTCCCGTTGTTTACAGAAAGGTTCCTGGATGCTGAAGGTAAGAAGATAACCCCGCCCAGTTTCCTTCCTTTTGGGGCGGGACCCAGAGTGTGTGTCGGCGAATCACTGGCACGGATGGAGCTGTTCCTGTTCGTCAGCTCTCTTCTGCAGCATTTCAAGTTCAGCACTCCCTCCGGGGCTTCCCTGCCCGACCTGCAGGGGCGCTACGGGGTGGTGCTCCAGCCCCTGTGCTACAGTGTGACGGTGACCCCGCGACACTGACCCCAGCCGTCCTGCCCTTGTGCGGGCCGCACCACGTCCTGCTCCCTTTGGACTGTGTCACGCGTGTCCCCATCTGTCATCAGTAACTCTTAATGTGTAACTCCCTCACATGTCCAGATTTCTGACAAATAAAATCATAATAATCAAAATAAATTATACGTACACTAATCCTAACTGTAATGTCATGGACTACCTTTCTTCCTTACACTGTATTGTATTGTAAGCTGTCAGTTACACTTACAGGTGCAATCAAACAATATGCCCATATTCGTTAGTGCGTACGTGATTAAGCAAACCTACTGCATACACATGCGAACACGTAAGCATGTTTACCCACACACACACACACGTCATGCATTCGGCAAATCAAACTCAAGAAATGGGCCACACATGGTTTCGGTTGACTTTTTTAGTGTTGAAATCATTTAGAATAACACCTTCACGTCATTCACAGTCTCACATCAACATCAAACATACTCTATTGCTCAGACTAGAGAAGGTTGTCATAGTAACACCACGGCAGCACCATGGTAACGTCATAGTAATGTAATTGTAACTCAGTATTGATGCCAAAGTAACAGTGTCAATACACCCCGTCTCTGATTACATTTTTCACCAGTTTCTAGCACTGTGGTGTACTCCAAATGGCATGCTTAGAAAATATATATAATTTCACATAGAGTATATATACTTATATAATCTGTACCTACATTTAAATTTATTTGTATATATATTTCCCATATTTATATTTAGCAGACAGCAGTTCAAAGGGTCTCTGCTTTCACTCTGCCAATGACCAATGCGGTTTGAGTGTTTTCACAAAAAGACATAAAATGTTATTAAAAACCAAGAACAAAACAAAAACAATGTCCTGAGGTTTTTCTTCCTTCTGCGTTTGAGGTGCAGCATCTGATTGGCCAAGCTGGTGTTTGGAAACACTGAAAAAATAAGAGAATGCAGTTTGGAGTTCCAGAGTGATCGAGAGTTCGGTGGTTTTCAGAATGTCTGTGTTTGCAAATGCGTGTGCTTGTTTCGCATGAACCTGTGATGAACACTCGGCTGTAAGTCCCAGTTAACACAGAGCACAAAATGGCTGCCTGACCTTGTATGAACTACATTACCCAGAGGTACACAGGACAGCTATGACTAGATTGTGTTTGGGTTATTGCATCTTTACTGATGGCATTATTTAAACTACGAGGCTCAAGCGGCTTCATAATCAAAGCGTTTTACACTCCACTTGACAGAACGTCAATCTCTGATTCTGCATCAGAAGCTACGATACAAGCAGAGAAAAGAGAGAGGAAGAAAGATTGACAGATAGAGAGAGAGAGGGAGCTAAATGCTGCTACAGAATACAGAGGTGTATGCAGAGGAGATCAGATGGGCCGGCGTGGTTGTGCCACTGTCTCGGATCAGAATCAGTATGTGTGCGTGTGTGTGTGTTCCAGCAGTTCCAGAGTCTGTGGCTCTGACATCGGTCTGTCTTTCAGCAGAAAAACAAGCTTTGTGTCAAGTGTGTTGGAGAATAGTTCCTCCCCCAGTGCAGCACAGAGAACTGGAGAGAGGACATAAAACCAGACACACCCTCCTATGCTATAGTTACAGTTTCACAATAACTGTTCTGTGGTATCCGTCCTCGCGGGACTGCACGTTTTGACCCTGGCCGCTGCCTTTACTGCCTGACGCAAGTGGTCCAGGAGAATCCATCCCTACTGGCTCAGGAAGCCACAAACGCAGCCAAAGGCTCTCTAAGCACTGCTTACGCCAACGCTACACTCAGCCCTGCTCATCAAACAGTTCATCAAACAGTTTCCATGGCTATAACAACAGATTCGGCCTGTGGCGGTGCAGCCAGGGTGGAGCCACACATGTCTGGCCACTCCCCCAGCCCCTCCCCTGAAGGAGGAGAGAGTTGAGCTCGGACGGAGCAGTCAGCACTGTCGTGAAGGCTGTCGCTGGGGATGGCGGCTGCCCCCCCGTCGAAGCGATCCCCCTCTTCATCGTCCTCTTCTTCGTCCTCCTCCCGGCCTACGTGGCATCGACACACCTCGATGCCCGAATCTCCGGTCAGGCGCCGCTGCTGGAAGTGGGTCTGGTCCACGTCCAGATCGCACACGGCCGAATCCCGCCGGTCCGGCTCCAGGAAGTCGGCACCGGGGGAAAAGAGCACCGGTCTGGGCGGGGACTGAGGGGGAGGGGCGGGGACTGGGCGCTCCTGGGCTGGCTCCTCCCCCTGCATGGAACCGTGAGGCTCGGCGAGCGCACCGAGAGGATCGGTGAGAGGGAACAGTGGGGGAGGGAGAGATGGGGACGTTTGAGAGGGTGGAGGAGAGGGTGGAGGAGAGGGTGGAGGGGCAGTGACGGGAGGTCGAGGAGCAGGACAGACGTTTTGTGTCGTATTGCTGGGTGGTTGAAAGAGGCCTACATCCACGGTCTTATTTGTTAAATCATCTCTGGTAGGAACGGAGCTTGAAAGTTGACCCTTGCTGATTATATTATCGGAACTGTTAGGCAGAGTTGCATTACGGCTTTGACTGACAGGGCTAATCTGATCCGCATTACCGATGTCTTTGGTGTCGCTAGTTTGAGCCGTGTTAACATTTGCATTGGACATCAGGGCCTCGTCTGTGTTACTGATCGTGTTGTTGTTAATGGTGTGACTGGTAACTGTATTAACGGTCCTATTGCCATTGCAGTCAAGGGTGTCGGAGTCTGATAACTCCACCTCCATTGCGTTTGCCCTGTTAAGTGTGGGTTTAGGGGCGGGTTCAGTGAGGGGCGGGGCTGAAACAGTCTCACCGTGCGCGTCTGTGGCCGCGGCCGACTGAGCGTACCCAGAAATGGAGTTGACGTGCCGCGCTTCACCGTGGGAGGGCGTGGAGGCGTGGCTCGTGTCGGTCTCGTCTGTGAGCTGGGCGGAGGAGGGGGAGGAGCTACAGGGAGATGACGGGCAGCAGGAGTCGCAGGAGCAGCTGGTGTAGTTGTCGGAACTCTGGGAGGATAACATGTGGCTCGGGCCAGGGTGGGCGGAGCCTCGCGGGTAAGCCACCGAGCTGTAGGGAGGGGGCGGGGTGCTGGGCTGGGCCGCTACTTCCTCATACGACGGCAGTTTGAGTGAAGCAAGAAAACCTGCCAACAGAGGAAAAAGAGTCATAGCTGTCCTACAGAGAGAGAGAGAGAGAGAGAGAGAGAGAGAGAGAGAGAGAGAGAGAGAGAGAGAGAGAGAGAGAGAGAGAGAGAGAGAGAGAAAGGCAGACGTGCGTACTGAGGTCCAGCATGGAGGACGGGTAGCTGCAGGCTCCGTGATAGGCCATCAGGTTGATCTCCCTCTGCCTCTGTTGCTGCTGCACTCTGTGCTTGGCCTGCCGGTGGCGATATGCACAGCAGCAGCTGAAGAGGATCAGGACACTCCACAGCAGCCAGAACCCTGGAGCAGGCAGAGGAGAGGCCATCACAGACGGGCACAGACCATCACAAACGGGCACAGACCATCACAGACAGTCACTGATGATCACAGACTATCACAGAACGATCACAGCTGATCACAGTTGATCACAGATGGTCAAAGACATTCAAAGACACTGGCAGGCATCAGCAGAGAACAGCCATTCGCACAAACACCGGTAAGCATCAGGCATCTGCCAGTGATATTTCTCCTGCAGTTTTAAACCTAAACCTCTGGGACAAAATCCAGACCTGACATCACAAGACTGGCACACAGCGTGAACTCTGCAGGCCCAAAACTGTCCGATATAAAACCCCAACACAGTGATATCCACCACCTACATGGACATCCTCCATGAAGCAACACCACAGCCTTATTCAGAACTATGATGTCAGGAGCCATCAGCCACCCCCCCCCCCCCCCCCCCCCCCAGAACCACCCCGGGCCCGTGCACTCACACCACAGCTCGTAGTAGTATGTGCAGCAGCCCTTCTCGCCGCAGCAGTGGCCCGTCTGGCAGAGGTAGCCGCTGGCGCTGTTGGCGTTGGGACAGAAGCGCGGGTACTCCATACCCCGCAGCAGGGCGTGACGCCACCGGAACACTCGCTCCTCCTCCTCTTCCTCCACGGCTGCTACTATTGGCCCCGCCGCCCCAAGCCCCGCCCTCCACGCGCCTCCGCCTCAGAAACAGGAAGTCTGAGCGGGAAGGAAGCGGGAAGTGAGTGGAAGCGGTTTAAGGCAGAAACCACAAAGTCAAGGGGGCTCGTGAACTTGCTGACCGAACGTGAGGCATTTTGGGATATCAGGACTGATGTCAGCGACTAGAGCGCTGAAGGAGGCAACAGGCCCCCAAATGTATCATTATTCATTCCAAAGATAAAATAACTAATTTGTAAATACAACAAACACAAATGTAAAACATACATGGGAGGTCAGTTACCTGGTGAAGGATGCTGTGATTTACAAGGTCTTCCACAGCCATCTACATGTGCAACACAACAAGAAAATAATGTCGGTGATGCAGCCAAGAATAACGATTAGGACTTCTCTCTGCCCCGCCCCCTTTTTGTGCCATATGTTGATAACATATGTGAGAACAGGACGCATGTTCGTGTTTTAGCGTGTGTGTGTGTGTGCACGTTTTATATGAGTGTGAGCAGCTTTGTTAATCAGTCATGGTTCCACCGATTTCTGGAAATGTTATTACAACTGTTTCTAATGTCAGAAAGACAGAATAACTATATTAAAGATAATATTGTGCGCAACTGCATAAATCAGAGACCATTCTCGTGTAGGTTCTTTTGACTGTGAAATGAAACGTTTAAATCCGCATGCCTGAATTGCAACTTTTTCTACTGGCGACCGAGGCTTTATTAAATTGCTTCCATAAAAACATGCATGCAATTACAATTCTACGGAAAAATAACGGATGCAAAATAATGTTTATAGCCCACTGTAGGTGAGCTACAGCCCGAGACACTGTAGCGTTGACAGTTTACATGGCCGCACACCTATGAATCTCTCGCCCAGCACGTCGCACTCGACCCTGTGGGCTATAAAACAAGAAACCGCTCCACCAACCGTGCCGTGCGACGCTCCGCCAAACCCATTCTTTAGGGGGACTTAATGCTTGTCAAGCGCGCATCGTTTGCAGAACCCAAGTCTAGTTTCCCCCGTGTCCGTCTTCTTGTCCTTGCGCGCACGGACGGTCTCCAGACGCCATTGCTACCCGGAGCGCCTGCCTGCCGTCGTGCGCGTCCGTGTGAGACACTGCGCGCGGCACTGCGCGGCGTTCTGGCGGCTGCAGCAAACCGGAGGCCTCGTGCGGGTTAGACTGCGTGTGCGAGGCATTTAACGCACAAAGGGAAAGGCCTAAACGCAATAATTGAGCAGAGACGGTAGGAAGAGAAATTTATGGACGTTAAACGGATCTTGCGTTGATTGGCTCTGGCGCCAGTCGTGTGAACCAATCATAGAAGAGTAAGAAATAACCTGCTTATCTCATAGCAACACCACAAATAGGACTGGGAAATAACGGGGATACCATCAATGGACATTTTTGCATATCAGTGCGGTAAATTTTAACAATAAGAGCACCACTCCAACATGTATCAAGTTTTTGTAAATTGTCTAAAAGGATATGTAGTGTTCATGTACAGATCAACAGACAAACTAATAGTATTTACATACTGTATAAGACAAGCTTTTTCTGGTGTTGTGACATGACTAGGCATGAATTCAGGAGTCAGGTTATTTTTATGAAGGATATAAAAGTGAAGGAGGTTCTCAATTTAAGAACAAAAAGTTCTTGGACGGAATACGACAGTCCAACGACGTGACGCTACTGCGGCGCGTCGGACATGTTGGAATGAACACAGGAAGATTACATGGGATGTTATCAAGTGTGTGATAGAAACCTGGACGTGGTTGGGTGCTGTGGTGATGTGTTTTAGGCTGGGTGCTCATCAGAGCGTGACAGGTGTGTTTAATGCAATTTCACATAATTTAGGAACTTCTACATATTCTCATTCTCAAGCCTCATTCTCAAGTTTAGAGTTTTAGGTTTAAATTACACTGCACTACGAAGCTGAGGTGTCTAAAACTATTAATAAAAAGATAAACAAATAACTAATATAAATGGTTAATAAAAGCTGAATAGCTTGAATAGCTTATATTGAACAGTGGAAATGTTATTTAAACGTATGTAATAAATGTTATATCTGAGGTTTATGCAAGTTCTTCAGCTGTGTACTAGATCAAATCAAATTTGACAAAATTTATTAGCGTTTTTATTATTAGTAGTGGAGACATTATTATTATTAGTTGCAGTAAAATATTTAAAGCTCAAACAATTGGAAAATAGAATAATGTCTAGTGGTGTATTGTAGGAAGATTTAAAAATAATTTTAAATTCTTATATAGTAACAGCATTAGAATTGTCTTGTATTTTGTATTATCTGGTAAGTCTTGAACATCTTTGAAGTATTTAAAGAGTGGCAAAAGAGCACATTTGTAAGTCACTCTGGATAAAAGCTGCTACATGGCATAAACGTAAACGTAAATGTAGAGTTTTCTTTGCCACATAATCAATTTATGGAGTGGTTTGACGCATAAAGTCAAGTTAATGCAACGTCGTAAGGGTCAAACTGACTACAGTCATTCAAATGTCAACAAACATTAAAATAGGCCAGTAGAGGTCGGAGTTGCTTTTATTTTACCGTAGACCTTTGTATTTTTTCATGAAGTGCTGGAAATGCACATATAACTACGATGACATGGTATAACAGTTTGGTGTTGTATAGCTATTTTGTTTGGATTATGATAAACGTTTGATGAAAATTATTAATATACAAAATGACAGTCCAGTAAAACAAAGTTATTCTTTTAGTTTTTCTAAATGTCCTATGAGGAACATATTAATACAGACATGAAACCAGAAGGCTATATATTGTAGATTTGATCATTTTTGTGGACTAGAAAACAGCAGGTCTCTTTTAACTGATGCTAGTCTTTTTCACCCTTAGTTTGATCACTGGTTGTTTAATAAAACATACACATTAACTGTGTTCCAATGAGTGAATCTACTAACAGTACGTTCAAGGGCAAAGATCTCTCTATAGCCTTAGTCAAAAAACATAAAGACTTTGAACTTTACTCTACTTTTGAACTTTACTCTGAACTTGACTTTAATCATCACGTATCATGGTGGGAATTTTAAAGAACGAGTTTCCTGTTCTTTTCACCTTCTTGTCCAGTTGCATTCTGATATTTTGGAGTTTTCGAAGTATAGGGAGGACATACTGAATGTCAGTAGCATTTTCAGTACAGCCTACACTATTGTGTAAAAGAAGAAACCCACTTCATACGGAGACCCAACTGTCATCCCAGCTGTAAAGCCTCAGAAGGCAGATTACAATTTGATTAAATCTCTGTGGAGTGTGGATTACTGAGGAGCTGTGGGAGGGATTGTTTAGACCTCACTCAGCAAAGCCTGCATGTGTAGTGCTGGGTGTGGGTGTGTAGTGCTGGGTGTGGGTGTGCAGTGCTGGGTGTGGGTGTGTAGTGCTGGGTTTGGGTGTGCAGTGCTGGGTGTGCATGTGTAGTACTGGGGCCCAGAAGAACTAACGGTGAGCAGACAGAGAGGAGAGAAGAGGGAGACTGAGAAACGGTGGAGATGAAGTGAATCCTCCTCCTTCACCTCTAGACGACCCCTGGGAGTGATTCTGAAAACCTGCCTGTCACACGAATACTTTGAATACTGTGAGAAAGAGCCTGTGAGGAACCTCCCAAGAGAGTTTTACTACAGAAGCAAGAAGACAGAGTTACTACAGTTACTCTTCTGCTCACATTGCACTCTCACATGCTGCGTTGAAAAAATTGTAAAAATCAAGGGGCAGCTATTCATTCATTTCTATAATCACCTTTTAATCTATTGCATTTGATTACAATATTACCATTATGACAGTTGTGATTTTTATTCCCTCATGTTTATTCCCATATATTAATTTGGCATATTAAATATTTAGGTGAGAAATGCTCAATATGATCCAAGCTGTACTAATTATTACAATTGCACTGTTGAGTCGTCTGGAGGTGTGATGGGCTTAACTCTGCAGACCACAGACGAAGGGAGGAGCCACCTGAAGACCTCTGTGAGGATCTTGTGAGGTTTCTGTTATGAGTGGACAGACCCTGTGTGAAACTCTAATGTTCCACAATACAAATATGGACACAATCCAGTCAATACATTAAACTTGGATATTTCACTGCTAGACCCCTTATGTAATGACCACCTATTTCTATAGCAGCTAAGGAGGTTCACACTTTTACAAAAACGTTGTTCCTGTGTTCATCTTGGTCTAACATAGCTGAAGGTTCTTCATCTGTATCGTCATACTCATTACCTGTTAATTTTTTCTTACAGGATTTATTCTAACCTAGCTTGTAAAAGCTTGAACCTCAAGTTCCGGTTGTGTAATAAGACAAGGTTTTTCTGCTAATCTATTTTCAACTTTCTAAATTCTTTGATTTTAAAGTAGCTATATTTGGTGCTATGGCAGGAAATCTACCAGTCACTCCTACCTCTCTGCCAGTCTCTAGACCAGACCAGAAACCCTCTAATTCTGCCCGAGCATCAACATGACTCAGAAAGCTAATGCTATTTTTACATTTAGAAAAGGTTATATATGCCATTAGAGGAGTGAATGACGCATTTCACTCAAATACCAGCTGTCATCATCATTCTTAGAACACCATTCTACACTTGGAAAATCATATACGTGACAAGTCCTTTCTTTCTGGTCTGAGTCTGACAAAACAAAGTTTCTTAAGGGGAGCGGAAGCAGGGGCGGGGCTTGAGCAGGGGCGGGGCTTCAAAGCCAGTATAAATACAGACTGCAGAGAGATCGGACTGATTGAAGTAACACTGCCCACAGAATCTTTGTCTGACTTTTTAAATGAATCATTTAATGCATTTGTAATTCTCTTTATAAAACAATCCACTGTGGATGTACTACCTCAGGTGTGGATGAATGTAGCTGTTCTTTACATGTTTAACAATTCCATGTTTGATTTCCAGAAACATTTTCCATCTTTACCCTTTTGTTAGGAATACCAAATGTTACATAGCAGAAGTACATGTAGTCTTGGAAAGGTTAAACAGAAATGATTTAAACATTTCTCTTTACTCTCCAGAAAGCACTATACAGACATTGAAACGTTTACATTTGTGTATGATGAACACAAATGGACCTGGACGCTTGGAGACGCAGCGTGTAAAGCTGTGAACTTTGTTTTCTCTGCTGGATTCTACAGCAGCATCGTGTTCCTCATGCTGATGACCGTCCAGCGCTACATGGCTGTGGTCCACCCTCTCTCGGACTGGGAGAGAGGACAGTGGTTCACACTCACTCCCGTCATAGCTTGGCTGGTCAGTGCTTTGGCAGCATTAGCAACCTTACAACAAAGAGGAATCATGACCGACATAGAATCTCAAAAGCCTTACTGACTGCATCACTGACAAATACTACATAAAATTGCAACAGATAATCTCTAAGTCACAAACAAACCAGAGAGATGGCCAGAGAGGAAGTGGAATGCTTGAATGGAACAACAAATCTTAAGACGCCCACATTCTGACAAAATATAAAAACAAGTGTGTGTATCAGGAAGAAATTCGATCTTTTTTAATAAAGTATAATAGCAGGCAAGTCTTTTATTTTCTCTCTCTTAACGAGAATGTTACAGGCATCCCAACGCCCTCCCTGGCGGGACCTGACCTCTGTGCCATCAAACCCCTGCCACTCATCCAGAATGCAGCTACACATTTTCACCCTCCTGAAGTTCTCCCATGTCGCCCCCTGCTGTTCAGATGCTTGCCTACAAAGCTTCAAAAGGACCAGATTCCATCAAACACAAAGCTTCCTTCGAGTCTCTCACACTACTGGACCTGAACTATAATCTCTGAAGACCAAAATAAGACATGCATCAAATTGAACACTGTAAACGTAAATGGTTATTTGGAATGTTTACGTTCCAAAGGTTGCAAGGAAGAGAGGAAAAGAAAAACCTGGTTTGAGTTTTAGTTTTCCTGCTGAGACACTGAGGAACTCAACAGCAGCAGCAGGGTCACACCATGAACAGCAGGGTCACACCCAGAACTGGGCTTTATGTACTAGATATCATGCATGCATTACTCTAATACAGGTTGAACATGTAAACAGTGCAGAGCTATGTATTAGATAGAAAGGGAACCAATCTGGGCCGTGTGTAGGTTATGACCTGTGCCATAAAGGTGAGAAGTTAATCGACTTAGAAAGCTCATTCTCCAAGAGTGACCTGTGATTAATCACAATACTTACTCACGTATACCAGGCATTTTCTGATCATAGGTGATCATTCACTTCAACATAGAAGTTGCATTTGAAATGCTAAATCAGAGCAGAAGGGACTGTGTTCTGTTTAATGAACGCTCCTGAAATGGTGACAAATACAGAGATGGTCCTTTAAAACTATTTTTAAAAAGGTTCAATAAAAAAAGATTGTTTTTCAACCAAATTTTATTGCTTTTTATTTTTGCTTTGACATGCTTTACAGATCTGACTGCTTGGGGAGAAAAACAACATTTACTGTTGTAACTGTGTCTTGTAATGATTATTTAAAAAAAAAAACATACTGAATAACAAATCTGTTGGAGTGTGAGCATCTCCGAACCTCACTGAAATTAACCAGGACTTTTAACCTGGAATCTATCCAGCATTTCAAAATACAAGTGCAATACAAGTGCACTTCTGTCTGCGAGACAACGAACACGTGTACCGTTCCTAAATCAGCGTTAACTCTGTTAAAGTTAGTACAGGTGGTGTCGTTACAGTACTAGTAAAGCTCCGTCTGTGATGTCCGCGTGTGCTTGGCCTCCAGCAGAGGTTTTCAAGTGTGCTCCAGTTATGGATTTTGCACCCTTCCTTAACCAAGGTGTGGGGGTGTGACATCATCCAGCTACATTCACTGTTCAGCAATCATAAAATCCAGGACCAGATTTGGATTTGATGGCCTGAGTTTTAACACGCCTGCCCTACAGCCTTTCAAAGCTGTCGGTTTAACTAAAAACACTTTTTACAACATTATTTGTGTATTTATGGTGTACATATTTATCCTTTCCTCTACCGGTCATTCAGCAGGTTTCATTCAGGTTCTCTGCAGTATAGCGCCCCTCATCAGCTGCTGACATGTTAAACCACTCACAGAGCCCAAACGTGTCTGTAGCCAGTCTTCCCTCTTTTTTATTACTTATTTTTTAGTATTAATGTTGAGCCGGACATCTCACCGTGTTTATATAACAACTTGAGGAGATCTCAGGAGATCTGAGCTGGTTATGGTATGTGTAAACTGTGGCAGTAGGGTAGGTTGGGGTGGAGATGACATCAGCCCTTAAACCAAATGACAGGTCCACCATAAGGTGATGACATGTTTAAACATCTCTCACTTCTCCTGACCTGATAAGGCATAGGAGACTTGCACATATAGCAGCATTGCAAACTTCATTAGCCCTCATTGTTCGAGCTTTTGCTTAAATTTACACTGTTCCCACAGACTGGATTATTTATCTGTAATGACCCGACCCCCCCCCCCCCCCCGTTCACTGTGCAACACTGTTCCAATCATTCTCCCACTGCCAGCTCTAAAACGTATGATTACCAAGCCCAGTTTCCACGGTTTGTCACTGGATCATAAACATCTCCACCATCTAGGCAGTCCTATCTAAGGAGATTTATAGATGCCATTTTTGGCAGCTTTTGGTGTCTGTGATCTTTGGATTCTATAAGACATCACTCAGGGCAATGATAAGACTCAAAACAATAGCAACACTGGCGAAATGAGG